>NW_018734411.1:0-13849 GCF_002204515.2 Aedes aegypti | reverse complement strand
TATTTTTTAACTTCGACCATAGATTTTCATTCATCCAATTTAAGAAAATCCAATTGCTGCAGCTAAAACTGTCGCATACAAAAGGTATGGAAAATTTTCCCTTGCAGAATTTTTTTTAACCTTCCGGTTACAAAACCTTAGCCCAAATATTGAACGTTTTCTTTAAAAATACACAGAAAGAAAAATCCATGTAAATTTTAGCTTCAAATCATGCACATAAAGAGAATGGCAGATTTTTCGCAAATTTACATGTCACATCGTATAAAATTATATCAGCATCATGTAAATTTATGCGAATTGTCGCGTAATCGGTTAGAGTCCATGCTAGATTACACCATGTATAGCGGAAACTTACATGATGTTGTTGTAGTTTTACATGATGGGACGTGTAAATTTGCGAAACATCTGGGATTTCCTTCATGTGCATGATTTTACGCTGAAATTTACAAGGATTTTTCATTCTGTGTATCCGAGGTACATGGAAGCTCAATAATTCTCGACTACTTTTTCAAATCGACGCAAGTAACTTCCATACGGTTTTGAGAAAATTAATTCAGAAGAATCACAACCTGTCTCCTAAAACTGTTTTGAAATGAATCACCTTTTTAACATTTTTTCGACGTGTACATTGCTTAAATTTTGCATACAATGAGCTCGCGTTCAAAAACTATAGAGTTCCTATTATTTCACACAAGAATTTTATGACAAAATGATAAGCCGTTTTATTCAGTTACTTGCGACGTTTTACTACCAGTGTAAAATCGACTCAAGTAGTGTTTTGTTTTGATTCGTGGTTAAGTCACTTTGTCTCTCTATACAGCGGGGCGGCGAAAGTAGTGTTTTTTTTCTTTTTTAACTGTTTATTTACCTTTTAACAAGCATTCATAAAAAAACATTACAAAGTATTGAATTATATACAAAGATGTTTTAAAGCTATTCTTAATGCTTAATCTTAAACAAATTTCTGTATCGATTTCAACAGATGTTAAGATATTTGTCGAAGTGTTTACCAAATAACTTTCTATTATTCCATCTAACGTCTCTAATTCCTTTTTGAAATTGAAACAAAGTTGGATTTCTGTGATTATTAGTATTATACACAATAGCCTCACAAACTAACCATAAAGCTGCCTTGAATTTGCTATTCCGTTTTCCTATTCCTTTGTAAAGCAACTGTTGCGGCTTGCAACTAGATTTGCTTGGTTAAGGACCGATGGCTCCACAGGAATGGACTCTTAACAACTCAAGTCTTGAAAAAGACTGTTTTGGCTTCCGGAGGAGAGAAAGGCGGTTTGGAACTTTAACTGTACTGTATTCTTCACTTATGATCGCACAAAAGTTGAAAATAAACTGAATGAATTGCTTGCGCATGCAAGCCACTTATATATGTTACAGGTAGATGCAAAACATTGGATGCGCAGCGGTGGGTTGCGATGGAAACTTCCACTCTCTTATGTATTGCTGAACGATGCTGCAATGGGGTGCGCTCAACGATGGGACGGTTTGGTGGTGCGTTCGCTGTACATAGCAGGCTGGATGGAGGGTGAAACGAATAAGCTCAAAGGGGATGCGACAATATGGCAACAGTGGGGTATTTTCCGCTCCCTATCCTGATGCCGCAAACCGGGTAGCGAAATGCAAGGGTGACGATGGAATATTCCGCTGTTCCTGCTGCCACCGCTTCTCAAATTGCTTCTTGTGACGTTGGGACGGAACATTCTCCCCCCGGTTGAGACCTCGTATCAACATTCTTCCAGCGAAGGGTTGAGGTTGTCCTCGATGGGAAGGATGGAAACCTTGTTGATTGAACGCCGGAAGGTCGTACTGCTGGCAAAAACATCGACGGCTCGAACTAAACCGTCGTCTCCTGGGTACACAGCAGTGATGCGTCCTAGCTTCCAGTTCAGCGGTGGTTGCGTCTTGTCATGGAGTAAAACAACTAAACCAGGGCGAAGGTTTGTTGTTTTCCGTAGATTTTTCTTTCGAGGTTGAAGAGAATTGAGGTAATCCTTCGTCCATGCTCGCCAAAAGTGCTCTCGCATCAATTGCAGGTGTTGCCAACGGTTTAGGCGATGTACGTTGATATCTTCCAAGGACGGCTCTGCTGGAGCAGTCAGTGGGCGACCTATCAGATAATGTGCTGGAGTGATGACCTGTGGGTCTGATGGATCGTTGGAAATGCTGAACAATGGGCGAGAATTCAGGATTGCTTCAATCTCGGCCATAACGGTTGCCAATTCCTCGAAGGTTAATTTTACGTTGCCAACGACTCGCTTGAGGTGTGTTTTAGTTGACTTGACTGTTGCTTCCCAAAGACCACCAAACTCCGGTGCATCTGGTGGGATGAAGTGCCACTGTATCTCGCGAACTTGGCAGAAATGTTGTATTTCATCGACAGTGCGTTGATCTTGGAATTGACGATACAACTCGTGAAGTTCGTTGTTGGCTCCGTGGAAATTCGTGGCGTTGTCCGAATGGATTTCTTGGACCATTCCTCTTCGACTGATGAACCTCTTCAAAGACGCCAAAAAAGCATCTGTTGACAAATCGGACACGACTTCCAGATGCACAGCCTTGGTTGCCATGCAAACGAAAACTGCAACATATGCTTTCACGATCTTTGGACGATGTGTGCCTTGCTTAACAAGGAATGGACCGGCATAGTCCACGCCAGTTACAGCAAACGGGGGCGATGGAACAACACGTGATGATGGAAGGTTCCCCATTAGTTGCGATGTTTCTCCAGGCCTTACACGGAAGCATTTCACGCATGCTCGTGTAACTTGGCGCACCGTTGACCTTGCGTTGAGCAACCAGTACCTCTGTCGAATGGCACTGATTAAACCAGCTTGTCCAATGTGTAGATGTTCTTCATGCAGAGTAATGATCAGCTTTCTGGTGAGCGGGTCCTTGTCGGGTAGAATAATCTGGTGTTTTGCTGTACGGCAATTTTGAGTGATCCAATCGTCCACCCACTCGTAACAGCCCGTCTTCGTATACTGGATTCAGGTTACCCAGTCGCTTGCATGGTTGATTGGAGATCACACGCTGAATTTCATCACCAAAGTGTTTCTGTTGTATTACTTTGATGACTGCTTCGGTTGATCGACGTAGCTCTTGGACGGAGAGATTGGTTCCCTGACCAAGATCGGTTGACCGTGATTTGCAACATCTGCTGATGAAACGCAAAACGTAGCCCATAATGCGTTGAATTTTGTGGAACGAACTGAAGCGGTCGAAGAACTGGAATGGATCGCATCTGAACTGGTGCTGCTATATTGGATTTCAACTCCGGAAGTTCAAATTCAGGAATTTCTTCGGTGACTTCGATGTTGTAATTGGCTGATGTCAAGAACCTTGGGCCGTTCCACCAGAGGCTGTTTTTTCTTAATTCCTCCGGTAGTTGTCCACGGGAAACGATATCGGCAGGATTGTCAGCTGAACGGATGTATCTCCACTGATACTCACTGGATGCTGATTGTATCGTGGCTACACGATTTCTCACAAACGTTTGTAGTTGATCCAAAGGTTTTTTCAGCCATGCCAGAACGATTGTGCTATCCGACCAAAGCACAACTTCACGAAAAGGCATCTGAAGCGTTTTGATGACTTGGACGACCAAATTTACCAGAAGAAGCGCTGCACAAAGTTCCTTTCGTGGGATGGACAGTTCGTGTAAGGGAGCAACCTTTGACTTGCTGCACAGGAGGCGAAGGCATGCTGATCCGTCAGTGAAAATACTCCTCAGATAAATGCATGCACCATACGCAACGTTCGATGCATCGGCGAATCCATGTACTTCGTGTGCGATCGTATCAGGAAACGTGACACATCTTGGAACGTGAATACGACCTAGCTCGGGTAATGTTGACTGCAGCGTTGACCATCTGTCCTGGATTTCATCATCAATGGGATCGTCCCAACCGGCTGACGTGCGCCACAGCTGTTGTACCAGTAGTTTAGCGATGACAATAACAGAGCGAACAATCCGAGAGGGTCGAATAGTTTTGCCACCTCGAATAGATGATTCGCTTTGTAGTTGGTTGACTCGATGATGGCGGAATGCTTGGTGGATTAGCGATCATAAAGTGTCGATGTTTGGGTCCCACAGAATTCCGAGTACCTTGATGACTTTGTTCGGACCGTACTCGTTGAGTGGTACTTGCTGCTCACGATCTTCGATTGGTATGCGTTGGATGAATTCCTCGGAATTGGAGCACCATTTGTGGATGTGAAAACCTCCTTTGGCCAGCAAGGCTTTCAACTGACACTGGCACTCGATGGCTTGCTCGATTGTGTTGGCACCAGATAAAGTATCGTCAACGTAGAAGTCATCTGTGAGAATCTGGGCGCCGATGGGAAACTCTGGTCCGTCGTCCTTGGCAAGCTGAACCAAACACCTTGTTGCTTGGTATGGTGCACATGCTGTGCCATATGTTACGGTGTTCAGCTCGAGTACCTTCATTGGATGCGATCGGTCTGATCGCCAGAAGATGCGCAGGAATCGTCTGTCTGGTTGAGCCACGAGGACCTGGCGATACATCTTCGAGATGTCTGCTGAGAAAGCGTAGGCATGCTTTCTGAATCGTAGTTATTTGGAAAATTCCGTTTTGCACCACTGGACCGACTTGTAGGACATCGTTGAGTGACATTTTGATGGCTCCGATTTGGCACTGGCGTCGAAGACAACTCGGCATTTAGTTGTTGAACTCGATGGACGAAGAACCGCATGATGTGGCAAATAGTAGGAGCTGTGATTTGGAGGGTCATCAGCTTCCTTGATTTCCCGGCAGTGGCCGAGATCCTCGTACTCCTTGATGAAATCGACATATTGCTGTTTGAGCACGGGATTGCGTTCAAACCGTTTCTCCAACATGAAGAATCGTTTGAGAGCAGTGACCGACAGTTGTCAGCTGGTCCATGTTGTCCTTGAATGGCAGATTCACAATAAACCTACCCGTTGAATCACGCTGATACGTTGATTGAAAGTGCGCCTCACATGCTTGTTGCTCGGATGATAGTGGAGAAGCGTTTGGTACTTCCTCCACCTTCCAAAATTGATGTATCAACTCTTCGATGGAATCGAGCGATGCGAGGTTCGTGTGTTGAATGGTAGCGCTTAACATGTGTGGCTCGTTGATTACTCCTGCCACCACCCATCCTAGATGCGTGTCTCGAAGTTGCGGTTCGTTGTCACCCATGTAGATGTGAGCGGGCTTGAGGATGTCGAAGAAGTGTTCTCCTCCGATCAGCATGTCGATTTTTCCAGGTTTGAAGAATTCTGGATCGGCGAGTTGGATGCCTTGCGGAAGCTTCCAGTGGCTGACTTCAATCCGTGTACTGGGAATAGTACCTGTTACCTTTGGTGTAACCAGACACTCGATGTTGGCGTGGTAATGTCCGTCGGATGATTGCATCTTGATTATACTTTGTCTCTGGCAAGGCTTCGCAGGGCGTTGATTCCGGTGATTGAAACGTTAGCTGATGTCTTCGGCATACCGAGGCGATTGGCCATTTCCTCAGTAACGAAGTTGACTTGTGACCCACTGTCGAGCAAACACGGCACTGATGAAATCGATTGTTTCGATCGGTAACACGGACGACAGCGGTAAGCAACAAGACTGTCTTTGCTGCTTGGACATGTTTGCTGGCGCATGTAGTGGACACGGGATGGTCCACCACCGAAGTGGACGGATGAACAACAGCTGGCGGTTGTGATTGATCAGGATGCTTAATACCAGACATGGCTGGCTTCACTTCTTGGTCGTTGTTCCGATTGCTGTCTTCATGGAGAAGAGTGTTGTGCCGCTTGTTGCACTTGCGACACGTCTTGCTCGATGTGCACTCTCTGACTTGATGTCCCTTGCGGAGGCAATTTGTAGCACCTTGTCGCTCATCTGGGATGCTGATAGCTGCTTAAACATCGGGCAATGATAACTGAAATGACCGTTGCCACAAATGTGGCATGGACCTTTGGATGAACTGGAACTGGTGGTAACTGCGTTGCTTTTCTGCACCGACATCTTGCCGATGGATGATGATGGCTTGTTTCGTTGTTTCGGATTTGGATCGTGTCCTTGATGCTGGCACCTTTCCAAAACGGAAACACGATCTTTCAGGAACTTGATCATGTCATCGTATGCTGGTAATACTCCACGCTGCACCGTTGACTCCCAGTGCATCTTGGTGGCATCGTCTAATGCCTCCGATAGGATGTACACCAGGAATTGCTCAGAAGCATCGTTGAACTGCTGTCCTAGGAACTTCAGGTTTTCCACGTGGTTGGAAAATGATTCGACGAGTTTGCGCAACTCGCCGTAGCTGGTACTGGTCAGTTTCTGCGTGTTGAAGATTTCTTTGATGTGCAGATGAATGATACGTCTCTTGTCCTCGAAACGTTCCTCCAGAAGTTGCCATGCTCGTTGATAATTGCCGTCGCTGATAGTTTTTGCGTCTATCAGGCCGGCTGCATCTCCTACTAGCGACTTCTCCAGATGATACAGCTTCATGCGGTCGGACTCGTTGGTCTTGTCCACCACATCCCGGAACATCATCTTGAATTTCTCCCAATGCTCATACCTTCCATCGAACGTAGGTATGGCACGTGGAAGCGGCTGTTGCACAATCATTGGCTGACTGGCGGTGTGCTGTCCTGTTGGCACAGCACCTGGGGATGATGAAAATCTCTCGAGCCTAGTTTCGAGAAACATTGCTACCTCATCGTGAAGGTTGTCGAAGTGAAGATAGCATTCGTCTTGTTCCTCCCTGATGGTGGCAGGAACCTTCTCCATTATCCGCTGGTGGATGGATGAAAATTCCGCGTTTGCTGACTCCAACTTCTTCATGAACAGTCTCACTTGTGGGGGTGTTAACTCAGTCTCATCTAACTCGGCTTGTACCAACGTTGACTTCAGCCTGGTAACTTTCGCTTCCACCTGACCACGAGAATGGATCAGGGCACTGATGTCATCTTCGTCGTTGTTCTCGGTTGACTGCTTTTCAGCCGGAGTCTTGATCGGGGTTTTTCTCGGCGACATCCTTGTTATCCTCTCCAGAAGCGACGATGGCCACATACGATGAATCTCCTTATCCGGTTCGATTGGACCATATGTTGCGGCTTGCAACTAGATTTGCTTGGTTAAGGACCGATGGCTCCACAGGAATGGACTATTAACAACTCAAGTCTTGAAAAAGACTGTTTTGGCTTCCGGAGGAGAGAAAGGCGGTTTGGAACTTTAACTGTACTATATTCTTCACTTGATGATCGCACAAAAGTTGAAAATAAACTGAATGAATTGCTTGCGCATGCAAGCCACTTATATATGTTACAGGTAGATGCAAAACATTGGATGCGCAGCGGTGGGTTGCGATGGAAACTTCCACTCTCTTATGTATTGCTGAACGATGCTGCAATGGGGTGCGCTCAACGATGGGGACGGTTGTGGTGGTGCGTTCGCTGTACATAGCAGGCTGGATGGAGGGTGAAACGAATAAGCTCAAAGGGGATGCGACAATATGGCAACAGTGGGGTATTTTCCGCTCCCTATCCTGATGCCGCAAACCGGGTAGCGAAATGCAAGGGTGACGATGGAATATTCCGCTGTTTCCTGCTGCCACCGCTTCTCAAATTGCTTCTTGTGACGTTGGGACGGAACAGCAACATATGAGGCGATTCAATTTGTATTTTAAATCTATTTTTCACTATTTTCGAAATCCATTGCCATATTTCTAGCGTTTTTGGACAGTCTTTGATTCTGTGCATGTTATTATCCGGTTTACCACAAACATCGCATCCAAAATTATCTACGTTTGCTAAATAATTATACATTTTAATTTTGTTTGGAACTATATCATTAAATACCTCGTAAAGTGTAGATCTTGTAGACAACGTTAGAAAGTTATGATTTATATTTTCCCAAATAGTGCTCCACATAATTTGTGGATACTTTTCTTCCACTTTTACCCTAATACTCAATTTGTCAATTAAGTAATTGTATATTTGTATATTTGTTACTATGTAAGGAATTTCTTTTATCTCTTTAGCTTTTGATGTATATCTAACAGTATTGAGAGTTAACCCTTTTAGATTACTGGTTGAAATCAAATAGTGCTCAGCTGTTCCACTGCACTATGGTCCAGGAATCAGTTTTACGCGGAAAGATGCATTTTGAGCTTTAGAATGAAACATTAGACAAAAACGGTCTTCTACAAAGTTGTTTGTATTAGTTGAGCCCTTTGTTTGGTTTTATTGAAAATTAGGGTGGACCACATTTTCATAGAAATTGTGTAACTAACTTTCTTATATGTAGAAATTATATTATACATGCTTCAGCAAAGTTGTAGACCATTCAATTTCAAGCAACTTTGCCAAGAAAAGTTTTTTTGTATCTCTTAAATTGACCGATTTAGAGCTTTTTTCCTGCAGTGACGTAGGGTGGTCCGAACAAAACTGGTTTTCTGGCTCTAGAGTTTTCAATTTAAATTTCTCATCAAAGTAGTCTATGAGACACTTTTAGAGCTTTGAAAAATGCGTAATTTGGTGAGTGAAGAAACTTGCTATCTCCTTCCGTTTAGGAGTTATTGTTGTTTTTCTCTCAAAAACATGCCTACTTTGATTATGAATATCTCTGATTGGGGCAAACATAAAAAATATCTTTTGACGGCGTTCAAAAGACAAAATAAAATTGTATATTATATCAAAAAATTACAGATGTGTTATTTTTGTAACTCTAATAAAACGTCTTGAAAATCAAACATTTTTTATCACAAAAACTTTAATAACTTTTGAACTAAAATAGATATCAACAATCTTTTTGCATGAAAATTTGCGTTTTATTAAGTTCTAAAAGTCGTCCATAGACGACTTTGACGAGAAAATAATATTAAAAAAAACTAGAGTTGAAAAACTTATTTTTGTTGGACCACCCTGCGGTGATTAGGAAAAAATGCTCTAGATTGGTCAAATTTTGAGCTACAGAAAAACTTTTTTTGGCAAAGTTGATCAAAATTTCAAGTTCTACCGCTTTGTCTAAGAGCATATACCAGTATTGTTGCAAATAAAAAAGTTGATTTTATGATATGTGTGATATTGTGGACCACCCTAGTTTCAAATGACACAGTGTGAAAGCTTACATTTTTAGAAACAATTTTGTAGAAGATCATCTCTGTCTAAAATTTCATTTTCATGCTCAAAATGCAAAATTATAAAAAAATACATACTATGAAAATCTTCAAAATAGTTTTAGAGCCCTATCTTTCTTATTTCAGATTTCTCGTCAAAGCGGTCTATGAACGATTTTAAGAACTTAACAAAACGCAAATTTTCATGCAAAAATATTGATGATATCTATTTTATTTCAAAAGTTATTAAAGTTTTTCTGCTTAAAATCCTTTGTTTTTCAAGGCATTTTATTAGAGTTACAAAAATAACACATCTGTAATTTTTTGATATAATATACAATTTTATTTTGTCTTTTGAATGCCGTCAAAAGATATTTTTTATGTTTGCCCCAATCAGAGATTTTCACAATCAAAGTAGGCATGTTTTTGAGAGAAAAACAACAATAACTCCTAAACGGAAGGAGATAGCAAGTTTCTTCACTCACCAAATTACGCATTTTTCAAAGCTCTAAAAGTGTCTCATAGACTACTTTGATGAGAAATTTGAATTGAAAACTCTAGAGCCAGAAAACCAGTTTTGTTCGGACCACCCTACGTCACTGCAGGAAAAAAGCTCTAAATCGGTCAATTTAAGAGATACAAAAAAACTTTTTTTTGGCAAAGTTGCTTGAAATTGAATGGTCTACAACTTTGCTGAAGCATGTATAATATAATTTCTACAAATAAGAAAGTTAGTTACACAATTTCTATGAAAATGTGGTCCACCCTAATTTTAAATAACACCAAACGAAGGGCTTAACTAATACAAACAACTTTGTAGAAGACTGTTTTTGTCTAATGTTTCATTCTAAAGCTCAAAATGCATCTTTCCGCGTAAAACTGATTCCTGGACCACTGTGCACTGTCTCCGAATAGTATGTTCCTAATGAACAGTGATTTACACTGTGAATCTGGATCAAGTAAATTTAAACCTCCTCTGAGGTTATGCAAATACAACTGTGTTCGTTCAATTTTGAAAATTCTGTGGTAGCCCCACAGAAAATATCCCATAGTTTTCCTAATTTGTGCAATGTGCACATTACTTGGAGGTAAAGTTTGTGAAGCATACCACAACTTGGAAAGAATGTATGTATTCAAAACTATTACTTTTTTCTAATAAACTTAAACGTCTTGACGCATGTGCTTGAGTGGTTACATTTATATTCTGTATAAATTTTTTGAAATTATTTTCTACCATTACTTTGTAATTGGTGGTTATTAATAAACCAAGAATTTTTAATTCCTTTTTTTCTTCAATAAGCTGAGGTCCTAGCTTGCAATTATTATACCTTAAGAATCCAGATTTTTTAACATTTAGCTTAATGCCTGCAAATATTGAAAAATTTCCTATTATCTGCATAACCGTATCAAATTCATTGTCAGATCTTATTATAAGAGTAAGATCGTCAGCAAATCCCAGGACTTTAACAAAACGTCCAGAAATCAGAATTCCTGAAACATTTACATACAAATGTCTTATCAGTGCTTCAATGTATAAGCAAAAAAGTATCATAGATAGTGGACATCCTTGTCTTACTGATCGCCTGATTTTAAATGATGGAGTTAAAAATCCTTTAACGAGAATTCTAGAAGACGCTTTCCCGTATAACTGCCTTATGCAGGTAATCAATTGGTCTGGTAGCTGAAACTTTTCCAAGGTCTCCCATAATCGTTTATGACAAACCACTGTCAAAAGCTTTTTCGAGATCAATACTTAGTAATGCGAATTTAAACTTTTTAGACTGCTGCGCTTTTACAGTAAGTGTGCGGATCATGTCAAGATTATTCGTGCAACTTTTATTTTTAACACCCGCTGTTTGACCTTCTTCAATTAATTCTTCTACATAAATGATTTTGCACAAAAGTTTATAATCGGAATTCAATAGACTGATTGGTCTATAATTATTCAGGTCGAACTTATTTCCAGTTTTCGGTATTAGTGTTACTATTCCACTGGAAAAGTTTTCAATCGGACTGATGGCGCCAGAATAAATTCCATTGAAAAGTTTGAGCAAATCTTCTTTTAATATAGAGTAACATTATTCATACGTTATGCCGTCTGGCCCAGGAGATTTTTTCATTGCACTGTTTTTGATCGTGTCAAGTAGTTCATTTTCAGTTATGGGCGAAGTTAAAGCTTGTTTAGACTCGTTACTTAGTACTTTCCTAATAGAATTTAACATCGGAAAAGTACTCTGGTTGGTATTGATTTCGTCAAGCAGATTCTTGTAATGATCGTAAATAATTTCCATTGTCTGGAACTGATCGGTTAAAAGACCATCACCATTTTTTAATTGCACATGATTGTGATTACTGTGCATTTTCACATACTTTGAAACTTGGTAGATACCCATTTTTTCTGCTTCTAGCATCGTATTAGGTTGAAATCCTGAACAAAGTAATTGAAGCCGCTGATTTTCTGCACTTACAATATGTGATTTAACTTCGAACATCTCGTTACTTACATTTTCGTTATTCAGTTGTCTTTCCTCTAGCTCTTTCAATTTTGTGTACCAAACCTCTTTTTTAGCACGGTCGCGTTGCTTGTACCGTAAAACGGGGTAACTTTGATAGTTTTTTCGAAGAAAACTTGAATATTTATGCATGCTGTTTCAAACAATTATAATTTATATTTTTAAAACAAGTACTGGCATCCTACCTATCGATTGCTGTTGATAGATTGCCAAAAGATTTATTTTGAATGGATATATAATTTTTCATATAATCGAAAGTCGGTTTTCTGTTTTGGGGTAACTTTGATAATGGAGTATGTATCGAACAAAATTGAATGAATTACGAACATTTGTAGGGCATTGCATACCTATAGGCGTTTAACGTTATATGGAAATTTCTGACTTAGATTACAAAAATGGTCCCAGTTTGTGAAAATACGTTTCGCTAAGAGATTTGAGACCGTATTCAAGTTCTATGATAACTAGGCTGCCAAATATAAGTGGCCAACTATTCAAAAGTACGTCAAATAGTGATCGTAGAATAGATTGTTTGTAAGCGTTTCAAAAATGCTAAAATTGTGTCAATTTTTAATATTCGTGTAAAAAGCCTCAAATGGTCTCGATTCAAATGAAAACAGCTTTTATATGGAGTGTCATACTAATATTCTTCAGTTTTGCATTCGTTTTGCTTAACCGATTAACAGAAATTATGATATTTCGTTTAGTATGTGGTGGGTTACGCACTATCAAAGTTACCCGCATTATCAAAGATACCCCGTTTTACGGTACCGTAAAATGGGGTAACTTTGATAGTTTTTTCGAAGAAAACTTGAATATTTATGCTTGCTGTTTCAAAGAATAATAATTTATATTTTTAAAACAAGTACTGGCATCCTAGCTATCGATGGCAGTCGATAGATTTCCAAAAGATTTATTGTGAATGGATGTATAATTTTTCATATAATCGAAAGTAGGTTTTCTGTTTTGGGGTAACTTTGATAATGGAGTATGAATCGAACAAAATTGAATGAATAACGAACATTTGTAGGGCATTGCATACCTCTAGGCGTTTAACGTTATATGGAAATTTCTGACTTAGATTACAAAAATGGTCCCAGTTTGTGAAAATGCTATTCGCTAAGAGATTTGAGACCGTATTCAAGTTCTATGATAACTAGGCTGTCAAAGATAAGTGGCCAACTATTCAAAACTACATCAAATAGTGATCGTAGAACAGATTGTTTGTAAGCGTTTCGAAAATGCTAAAATTGTGTCAATTTTTAATATTCGTATAAAAAGCCTCAAATGCACTTGATTCCAATGAAAATAGCTTTGACATGAAGTGTCATACTAATACTCTTTACTTTTGCATTCGTTTTGCTTGACTGATTAACAGAAACTTCGTTATTTCGTTTGCCCACAATATGGTCTCGCACTATCAAAGTTACCCGCATTATCAAAGTTATCCCGTTTTACGGTACTCAAAAAACTTTGAATTGTAAAACTGCTTAATTTTGTTTTTAACATCAATTATTTAAGTATTTCGCCCTAGAGCGCAAACTTTCATAAGTTTTTGCGAATTTGGCTGTTAAATTATCATCTTGCAATAAAAAACCTTTAATTTTCCAATATCCTCTATCGTACACAGGGATTCTGTGATTAGGATCAAACTTATAACAAAACTGGATTGCATGATGGTCGGAGAACGGTACGGCTTTTGTTTCAAATTTTATAATTTCGTTTAAAAAAAATTTCGTCGAATAAAAGCGATCAATCCTTGAAGCGGAGTCATTTCTAAAAAAGGTGAACTGTTTCTTCTGACACTTAAGCTTGAGTTCAACATCTATTAAGTCAAACAGGTTTGTCAATGTTTTTAAACCACGACAGATATTTTTGAAATTACCACGCGTATCATCTTCTTCCAACATGCAATCAAAATTACCCCCTATCACCGTTGAGTTTGCTGCAGTTTTGCTCATGTGATCAACAGCTGAAATTTCAAACAGTTCATCACGTTCTGCTCTCTGTTGCGGTCCAGCATGACCGTAGATGTTTACAAAATTAACATTATCTATCACAATCGATATTATTCTTCCAGAAGGGCACTTCAAACAATCACGTGTATCAATCGACTAACGCACCAGTATAGCTGTACCGGAACTAGCTTCATTTCTGTTAACAAAGGCTTCGTGAGATGGCAGGAATGAAAAATCATCAAACGCTACTTCCTCTAGAAA
>NW_018734410.1:0-1500 GCF_002204515.2 Aedes aegypti | reverse complement strand
CACTACATCTATATCATTGTCCAGGATGAATTCTTTTAACAAAGACTTTTTAACGTTCACTTTGATTGCATTAATGTTAATGGATACAACTTTCCGGATAAAGTTCATCTCTCACATACACCTGCACTACCGAAAAGACGCAGAAAAACCGCAATCATAACCGTTATTCGTAGCTGTTGTCATCGTCAATGTTCAAGTGTGCCAGTTAGAGTTAATTCACATACCCAAATCAAACCTCAAAGACGTAGCATATTTCATCATAAATGTTCAAGTAGTATAACCAAAAAAAGAATAGTCCAATCTCATAACCTCAAATCATAGCCACTATCATAATAAGATCAAGAACTTCCATATACTATAAATCACTTTCCAAATCAATAACCTCGAAACATTGCTATTGTCATCAACTATGGCCAAATCGACCCTGACGCTGTACCATATCGTTTCCAAAACAATAACCTTAGTTTTTCAACTTGCTTTTACCATTGTTTTTCAACTGAGCAGACGTCGCTGCAATGATCTCCAGAGCATCCTCATCTTTCTTTTGTTTTCGGCTTTTCGTAACCCGATTAAAGCCCTCATCCTCCGTCGAGGAACTGTCGTGTTGTCTCTTCACCGCGTGGCCGGATTCATCCATTTCTGCATCCAGGACAGCCGCAGAATCCGATTCAGACTCCTGACTATCTTCATCGTTACCAACGATTTCGACAGCAGGTGGTCGCGAGTCATCTCCAATCACACCGACAACCGAAGAACTGCCCTCCTTAACGTTGTCACGTGTTACTTTTGCAGCCGGTACTAGCACCGTCATCGTACTTCCACTCACGTCAGCGACTGACACTTTGTTCTTCAACGTTTCAGCATAACTCGAACGCCCGGAAGTAGTAGGAGCAACTTTAGCCGAGGCACCCACCGTTTCGCCACTTGTATCGGCAGTTTGGCTCTTTCTCTGGTTTGCCGCTGTTGTGGGGCGGGGGAGTTTCCCAAAATCTTTTCAGCACACCGTTGTTTTGATTAAAGGTAAGCTAAAAGCTGAATGTTTTTATTAGATTTAGTTCTATTCTTGGGATCACGAGACTTACAATTTTTGGTGTCCTTTAAGATGTAGGGGTCTTATCAAGCTCTATCGGATCGATCGAAATTCTATACGATGCTGCACTGTAGATTTAAGGGTCACTGAATTTAACTATATCCCTTGAAGAGTTCAATATACTTACAAGCTACCTGATAATCCAACTTACGAAACTCGTTGAAATATTGTATAAACCGTTCACGAATTCCTAGATAGTGATAGGTAATATTTAGGTTATACATTCTTTGTAATTTTAAGATTCAATTTTACCTACTCCGTACTATAGTTCGTAATCCAATTCTTCATGTACTAACACTAGATCATAAGCTCTAATTAGGTTTTAAGGTATAACGATTTTTAAACTACTAATTAAGGAAATTTAATGGAATAAAGAAATGTTAAGATGATTTGCATGATTCTTCACATAC
>NW_018734409.1:0-33725 GCF_002204515.2 Aedes aegypti | reverse complement strand
AAAAATCATATGTTGCGGGCCAAGTTGAGCACCCCTGCGGGGCAAAAAGGGCACTCTCTTAATTAACTAGGGTAATTGACGGCTTCGGCTATGACCTTCATTATTGATAAAATGTATTCAAGTCGATATGTAATTTAATAGTTTTTTTTACCAACTTGATGTGAAAACAGTGCCCTGTACGAGTATGTAATTTTGTAATTTTGAGTGTATAATTTTGAATGAATTTCAGATCATCCTTTAAATCAGCTGATAGTGGTTATGTTGATAAGGATGTCTCGTTCTCGGGTCAATCTTCAGGCTTAGCCACATTTGTCTTGCCAGTTTCCATGAATAGGTAAATATAAATTAATCTTTCAATAATGTTTTTATCGTAAAATTATCAATCCATTTATAGCGTATCCAGCGTAGGAAACGTCATCAATATTCATTTCCCTGCTGATGATATCACCTGGGCCAATTCACATTTTTCGACCACACAACCTGTTGATTTGACAACGATATCAGAGATGCCGCAAAAATTCTTCAGTGATGTCAGTGTTCAAACTGATACATGCATGGAGAAGGAAGTGCAGCTGTGGAAAAGCGCAATCGATCAAACCAACAAAGAAGTAGTTTTTCTTCGAAACCTCCGAGAAAAGTTGCAACGAGACTTACGTATCGCCAGACACACTAGCCAGCTTTCCGTTTCGTCACTTGAAATCAGTGACAAAAAATGTTGCTATTTCACTGGACTGAGCTCTGGGCGTACGTTGAGGCACCTCTACGAAAATTTGAAAGGCTATTTACCAGAATATGAAACGCTGGATAAGGAAAAAACCTTCGTTTTGGCCTTGCGCAAACTGCGATTAAATGAGCCGTTCTGCACTTTAGGCTATCTATATGGCCTGAACCAAACAGCGATTTCTAAATATTTTTTCGAAACGATAAATGCGATTTTTCCTTTCATGAAAGGTTTAGTTCGATTTCCATCCCGGGCTGTCTTGAAACAACATATGCCATTATCGTTTCGGCAGAAATACGATGATAATGTGACCATTATCATCGACTGCTTTGAGATAAATACTGAATCTCCGAATACGAAAGCCATGGTAGCCAGTGCTAATGTATTTTCGAACTACAAAAAGCACAACACTATCAAAGTGCTGATTGGAATTAGTGCATCTGGTGGAATCATTTATGTATCTGAGGCATTTGGTGGTCGAGCGTCCGATAAGGAAATTGTAAAATCTTCCGGATTCTTGGGCCTAATTCGTGAAGGGGATTTTGTGATGGCTGATCGTGGTTTCCTGATCGAGGACCTGCTGGCACCGTTGAATGCATCCATAGCCTACCCAGCGTTCAAGAAAAAAAATCAGCAGCTGGAGCCGCTTGATGCAGTTCACTCTAAAGAACTCTCATCTCTAAGGATACATGTGGAACGGTTGATCGGTTCCCTACGGCAAAAGTTTTTGATATTAACTGATATAATCCCCATAACAATGTTGCAACATTGGAATAATAATACACCTGCGATTGATCAAATTATAATGATATGTGCAGCACTAGTTAATTTGTGCCCTACAATAGTTCCAGCAGTTTAAGTTCTTTTTTTTTATTTTGATTCAGTATTAACTTCTAGATTTTAACATGTTTGTATCTGTATTCACACATTTGTAAATGTCTTAGCAACTAGTTCAGGAAATAGAACATTTTCAAAAAAAAGTACAGCCTTTTGCTTGCAATATTTCCAAAAATCATCACAACGTTTAATTTCAAAGAGCAAAACTTGATTAGGTGACCATACATAGAAATAACCATAACTTGCATTACAAATATAAATCTGCATTAAAGCTTGATAGTAGTATTTATGTTTAGTTCTAAGTATGACTTGATAATCCTCGTTGCGTGCAATAAAAGAGTCATTTAATTCTAATAACGTTTCGACCATATCTGAACGATTTCTAGCTGAGAAAGGACATTTAACTTCAATCGTTATCGTACCAGACAATCGCAAAGAAAAACCGCATCCGGAGACGCCCCCAAGAATGGAAACTCGTTGTCGATCACCAGTCCTGATTTTGATTTCCGCAGATTTTCATGCAAATGTTTTACAGATTGGAACAACTGGTCAACTGCTTTGTCCTCATTCTTTTTGCCATACCTTGTAGCTGCTGTCGAAAATGCTTTTACACTAGGGTAACAAATTTTCTTAATCAACGATACAGATGGTCGCTCCAACCGCGTGCAACAAACATCTTTCAAATTAGATGCTGTGATACGCCCACTCCTGAATATATTCCACCACTTGGAATTAGATTGATCGATGGTGAGGGTGTTGATCCGCTTCAAAATAATTGGTTCCTTCGGGAGATTTCGAACAAACTCGGACGCCCGTGCTTTTAAATCAGCTATCGAATTTATATTTGATGGATCATACAATAGTTGATAGTTGTAATCTTTAAGTTCATCTCTCAGTCCATCTTCATACGAGCATTCGCTGCACCTAAAGTTCTCTTCTCCGCAAAACAGGCTGCTGGCAACAACATTCAAACCATCATTCTGCAGTGTGTTTAAAAGATTGCGGCAACGATTGTCGATGTTTGATGAAGAGGAATTGCTGGTAAAGTAGTCTCTCTGTATCTGTCTCCCAAAATCAATATCACGTACTTTTTTATAAAGATTGACATTGATACTTTCAGGTGGCTTTTTCCAGTACGCCGGCAAGTCTGTAACAGACATCTGGAACAAAAAAGTCACGGGTTAAAATTGTATTCAAAACAACTAATATTATGGGTAATGTTACAACACTAGCCCGAATGCCATTAGCCTTTGGGATAGTCACGTAGAGTCATTGGCGTAGCTATATTTTTTTTATAGAGATGGGTGGTGAGGGGGAGGGGGGTTTGAGCAGCGTTTTCATGTGTAGGGTTCGCAACATCCGGCGCGAAAATCATGTTTATTATGAATCTTGTAGTTTTCGTTCATTTTAAGATATTTTCCTTTTTTGTGACTACGCAAATTTAATGTTTCGTTTTAAATCATTGTGCACATACAGTAGATTTAAAGAATTCAAATCTCCAAAAAAAAAATCTCCTTAAATCCCTTTTTAAGTTCAACTAAAAACGCGTTTACATAATTTTCATCATTCAATCGTTTTGATTAATTGAATCATCTTCCATGTCCTTCAACAGAAATTCGTCTAAAAAGAGGAGTAACCTTTACGAATTCTAGCACAGGAATTTATTGAAATTTGATCAGTTTGAATTTGATTTTGAATAGTTTGCAGATTTATCCGCCAGCTCTCTTCGAAGAATATAAGATAACGATTCTTATAACACATTGAATTAAAATTTTGGTCGACCCAATGCTGAGGAAATCAGTCATGTTTTTTTAGTGTGTTTTTCAAAAAAATTCACAACTCTAAGTAAAAATTTAATAAACAAAATTCAAAAGAAGGATTTTTGGAAAAATACCTACGAAGCAAGAATAAATCGTTGCCTTTCGAATGCGCCATAGAGAGTTTCAATTGAAGGTATTATCACAGAGTTATGGACAAAACACTTTTGTATGTTTCTAGGGGTAAACCTAAACTTTTGCACGGGAGTGTATGTACAAGAGATTCATTAAATCCACGATTCTCAAGATTTATATTAGAAAAAAGTTGTACCAGAATTTTATTACGAAATATTCACAAATAATCGTTAACATTCGTTATATACAGTTAACTCTCCCATACTCGATATTTCGTATCTCAATAACGAGTTAGAGAACCACAGTATTTTTTCATATAATTTCGTTTTAGATTCTTAAAGAAATAAGATATTCCAGTATCACTTTAAAACAAATTTTGTTAATTTTAGTAGAAAAACTTATTTGAACATTTTATTGACATGTCCAATGTATTTTGCTATATTTTTCAGCAAAATGTCTTCATAGAATCCTAGATTAATGAAGACTAGATTTAATTATCTAATATTAGAAGAAATACAGAAAGAATTTTTTTTTAGAATAAATGTTGAAGTTAAAGAAATACTTGAAACGACATTCAAAAAAACTGATGCACGTTTAAAGGATGTTAGAGCACTAAAAGTTGAATTTAGTTTTTTGTTCAAGCTTCTGGAAATATTGTATTAAGTATTACAAACAATTTGATATCAACTCATTATCACGCTTTTGTATCTTATACAACAACTGTAAAATAACTTCATCATCACACATAGCATCAACGAGGTAGTTTTCAAGGTGCCAAACTGCGATAAAGCTGTAAGATTAATCAATCAACGTTCAACTTTATTAATTCTTAAGCGCTTAGTTCAAAACACTACCGTGCAAAAGTTTGGCTTCACCGTATAAAAAACACTGGCAAATGTAACCGCATAACAGTCACATTGAGATTATACATGAGTCTAATAATGTAGTAGCAACGAAATTTCTATCACAATTATTTTCTGTCTATTCACCCAATATGCGGTATGAGTTGTACAAATTTTAAGCCTCAATTAAGCTCTTTTGAATTCTTAATGATTTTTTGAAATTTTAGTTTCCTTCCATACTGCAATAAAATACAGACTTGGTATCCCATTTACTCAATGCCTACTTTTGTCGAATGTTACAAATATGCAGTTAGGTCGGACTCGATTATCCGGGGACTCGATTATCAGGGATTCGATTATCCGGAATTTTAGACTCGATTATCCGAAATTTGTTATCTGATGTTCTTGTTTTTCAATTTTTATGCATAAATCTGAGATAATTTGATATTGCAATATACAATATGAATGGTTTTGCAGTTTAGAACGAATTTAAGAAAATAAATCTGAGATAATTTGGTATTACAATATACAATATGAATGGTTTTGCAGTTTAGAACGAGTTTAAGAAAATTAGGGATTTGAAAAGGTGTTTTTTGTGTATGCTGGTCAAAATTGTTTTTCTTGTAAAGACCCCTACTGTTCCAAGAAAAAATTTCTGGCTACGCCACCGCATTATATAAATGAAATAACGAAAAAAGATAATATTTAAGTTCTTTTGTCAAAGATTTCAATTTTTTCTTTGTGATTCGATTATCCGGAGTGAAACAAAAAATCGATACACCGTATAATCGAGTCCGACCTGTACTTAGCCTTCATTTAAGGTGAAATTTTTTCATATCGGACTATTTTTGCAAACGATTGATGTCAAAAAAGACCCAAAGAAAATGTTAGACAAGCCTGGCCTAGAATCATTATGGATACCTACCTTCTTCTCGATTATCGATGTTCGAATCCCTTCTAGGGCAAAAAGCGTTGCTCCGACGTGGCTGCAAGCTTCCAGAAGACCAATTGCACAATTGCAGTGTGCCGCAAGTATCTTTCCGGACTCATTGATTAAAATCCACGGCGTGAGCGGCTTCTCGTTGAGTGCAAACGAATGTCGCACAATTCCATGCACTACAAAAATATCTTGGATCTTCTTGCCTGAGACGCTTTTCACCCAGCCATTTTTGTAATAAAAAATTGCATCCATTCCTTTGGCACAGTTCTTGGGGCTCCCGTAAACGGATTGGGGTCAACTACCAGGAATTGATAGATGCTGGCGAACGTTACTGTTAAAGGCACTTCCTGAGGTTTCGTTTGCAATGCTGACGGATTCACCCCGTAGCACATAGCAACTTTCTCGCGGTATCTCTGAGCTGCGACTTCACAATCCTTAAAATATATTCAAACAGAGTTAGTTTTGATACCGATAGATGTTTCAAATTAATCAATTTACCATTTTTGGAACGGCAATTTGGTTTTGCTACTATTTTTTCACTGATGGTTTGACCAGGCTTGACAGCAGTTTGTTTATATTTTCAACCAGCAAAATTTATGTGGTTGTGAAACATCTCACTAACACTAGAGAAAGCAGAAACCACTATAGTATACATGCTGATGCGAAAAATGTACATTTGTAAGGTTCCAATTTTTGCGTAACTTCAACGTGCCATTACGTTTGGTAGAATTTGAATTCAAACGGCTGTTTTGGTGTTATGAAATAGGGGTGGGCGTTTTGCCCCCAGAGTTGATTAAAGTTTAGGTCCTTCAATAAGCTTTTTTAGGGCAAATATAACATATGTTTTGCACGTAATACAAACTATGACAGTGCACAAGTTGGCTCTCGGCAATAGTTTCAGAAATTTGGTTGTTTATCGACCTAAAAAATTACATTGGAAAATCGCACAAAATTGCAACGAAAACAGCGAAAAAACGTTTTTATACGATTTTATCGATATGGTTGAGAAAATCACATAAAAACATATGGGGAAAAGCATTTCTATCCATTTCTATGATCTAGGGTGAAAAAAAAGCATTCTAAAACACATCGTTCGGCCAAATCGATGGTGGCGCGTTTTGCCCCCTATGGGCATATTACCCCCAGTTCCCCTATGTTCGGAGAACCATAGTGCGCAATTTAGCTTAGAGTACTTCTCTGCACTTCCCGCATAGAAATATACAATTTGCCACACATTGCTAACAGTAAGCTTCATGTAACTGATAAGGTAAGTGTATTCTAAACTGTTGCTATTGTGTTGAACAGTATGAAACATAAAGCTAAAGACCATTAAAAGCTATTTACAAGCCTGTCGTCCTGCTTAGTCGCGCTTAGTCGACGACTAAGAAGCTTTCCTCAGATTTTTTTTCTTACCACCCTTTGGGACATCAGTTGAAAATTCAAGCTGTATCATCGACTTGAATTAATTTAACTCTGTTGCATTTAGATCAGGTGCAACTAAACGCCCTGTGTAACATCAATCGAAATTGTCAAGCTGTACCAACGCCCTAGAGTAAATTGACCTTGTCTCAATTAGATCAGTTGCGTTTAACGCCCTGGTAGGATATTATTTAATAATTACAAGCTATATTAACGCCCTGGAGTAGTTTGACTTTATTCTATGTAGATCAGGTGCATCTTAACGGTCTGAAGACATCAATTCCTAGTTGTATCAACGCCCTGGAGTATTTTGACTTTGCTCTATGTAGATCAGGTGCATTTCAACGCCCTGTATGGCATAAATCGATCTATCCGTGTCGACGCCCTGGAGTAGCTTGAATTTATTTCACATAGATCTTTGCGAAATCTAGAACAACGCCCTGTAGAAAATCAATTGAAATTTTCATGCTGTATTAAAGTCCTGGAGTAATTTGATCTTATTTCATATAGTACAGGTGCATCTTGACGCTTTGTATGACATCAATTGAAACTTCCTAGATATATTAACGCCCTGGAAAAATTCGCTGTAAAGTCATCATTACTGCCAAAACGAATGACGGGCTACTTTGCCTTAACATTCTGTAGGACATTAATTGGTAAACTCTAAGCTAGATCAACGCCCTGGATTAATTTCACCTTTTTCCATGTAGATCAGGTACATGTGACCGCCCTTTAGGTACATGTATCAACGCCCTGGAGTAATTTGTCCTTATCCTATGTCGATTAGGTGCATCTTAACGCCCTGTTTAACGTCAATTGACCCAAGAGAAATTTGACAGTATTCCAAATAGATCAGGTGTATTTGAACGTACTGTATCAAATTAAAATTGGACCTACATCAATTAAAATTGGTAAGCTATATCAACGCCCTGGAGTTATTGACTTTATTTCACCTATATCTTTTGCAAGATCTAGAGGATCTAAAAAACCGCTTTGGAAAATCAATCGAAATTTCCATGCTGCTTCAACACAGTGAAATTATTTGACCTTGTGTTATGTGGATCAGCTGCATCTTAACGCCCTGATTAAGATCAATTGCAAACTCTAAGTGGTATCTACGACAAATTTAACCCAAAATTAAAAAATTCCAAGCTGTATCGACGTTCTGGAGTAATTTGATCTTATTTCAAGAAGATTAGGTGCATCTTAACGCCCTGAAGGATATCAATTGTAAATACAAGCTTCTAATACGCATTAGAGTAATCTGGCATTGTCTTATGTAGACCATTTGCATCTAAACACCCTGTATCATTTGAAAATTTCAAGCTGTATCAAGGCCCTGGAGTAATGAGACTTATCCTACATAGATCAGCTGCATATTAACGCCCTTTATGGCATCAATCAAAATTGTTTAGCTTCATTAACGTCATGGAGTTTGACCATGTCTCATTTAGGTCAGACTTGTAGGACATAAGCTGAAAATTTCTAAGCAGTATCAACGTTCTGGAGTAATTTGACTTTATTATACGTAGATCGGCTGATCTCATCGTCCTGTAGGACATCAATTAAAATTCCAAGCTTTTTCAATGCTCTGAGGTATATTGACCTAATTCACAAAGATCATATGCTATCAACATATGGATTTTATCAAAATTGTCAAGCTGTATAAATGCTTTGGAGTAAATTTTAGTTTCAGCTGCATATTAACGCCTCCTATGAAATCATTCGAAATTAACCCGAGCTGTATTATCTCACTGGAGTAATTTGATCTTGTCTCAGATAGCTCATCTTAATTCCCTGTAGAACAATAATTAAAATTCAAAGCTTCATCAACGCCCTGCAGAAATTTGACCTTAATCCTCATAGATCAGGCACAACTTTAGGCTCTGTAGGACACCAATCGATATTGTCAAGCTGTTTAAAACACTATGGAGTAATCAGGAGCAAATTAAACGCCCTGTAGAAAATCAATTGAAATTTCTGATCTGTACGGCCCTTTGCCACCACTGAATTCTGAAATTCTGATATTCCTTTGGTGTGAAAAGAAAAAATATATTGAAATTGCGACAGCATGAAACAATATCGATCGAATCATCTCTAGTAACTCTTAAAGTTTTAATGAGATACATGGAATTTTGAAGCAGAAAAAAAAACATCATTTCGTGTTCTTGTTCATTTTTGGCCAATATTTTTCATGCGATAGTGACGAAAATTCATTATCAAGTACTCATCAAAAACGGTATTTGCTGAAATGAGTTTGAAAACCTGCTGTAATGAATAATTAACAATTCTAAAATCCTTCAATAGATCCAACTCCAAACTATTATAATAAACAATAGCGTGATATTTTGAAATCCAGGGCAATTGTTAATTTATTTGCACTTTGGTATCACTTCAAGATATATTTGGCTGAAGTTCGAACCTCTTGTTAAATCCAAAAATAAGGTTCAAAACTTTCTAGATGTCCTGCTTTGAGATACCTTGAGCATTTCTCGCTAAACATTACTAAAGGACCTATATACAAATGAGAGATTCTCTCCTCTCTCGCTCTATTTAGATTATACAGTGGAATACTAAAGCTTTTGGGAAGTTATTATTTGCCCGTAACGCGGGTAGATCACCTTTTCGAGGTGCGTTACGGGGTAAGATCTACCATATTTTACTCTTGTTGTATCTGTTCTTGTGAGTACTTATAAGTTCGGGTCGGAAGAGTATAAGAGAGTAACAAGCCACTAAGACCCACCTATTTGTCCTAGATAATGAGGAGGTCGAAGTGAAAAATGGCTCAATCAGCTTCTGAGGTTGGTTTCAACTCATGAGACAATTTCTTTCCGAGATCAAGAGTTTATCTCTCGATATCTAGGAGGGAACGATTCCGAATCAGTGGAGTAGCAGACCTCTTAACTTCTAAAATAAGCTTTTGTTTTCAAGGAATCTAAATGTTTCATGGGATGAAACCTGTGCACAGTTTTCAAAAAACGACTTGAACCTTATAAGTAGAAGCAATAATTTGATACGCTAGAGTACCGATGCATGGTCAAAATCAGTATCATTCAACCACCTTAGTCGCCGAACCTGATTAAGGGGCGCGCTTTTGAGAGTTTAATTGTGACAAACTGTTTTCTCCAAAAGGTATAAATAGCAGTATCTTTTCTAAAGAGGCTCTATGCAAAATGGTAAAGAATGATTATTTGTATAAAAACGACTATTTCATTATTTCTCAATAGTAATGGAGTAGAACGACATGCCACTAAACAAAGGACACGGGTATACCACAAAAGATCAAAGAAAACTGGTCGCAGTGGTTCATCCCGAACAGAACAGGAAAAAAAAATATATTTATTACATAAAGTAATATATGGGAATTAACGTATTTCAGCAGTCTAAGCCGATGTCATGATTCATTTGTAATTTTCTCGGATATACGCAGACAAACTAAATGTTTGTTAAATTTATGCGCTGCTCCAATCCTGTCTAATATCACAGGCTTGTTGAAAACTTTTGAGAAACGTTTTACAATATTTGAAATATCTCATGTATTTGTGACTATTGCCTGCATCCTCGTTTTCTTCGTCAGCCTTACCCATAAGAACTGCAGGCAAATCTGTTCGGCCAATTCCACATAAGCCGCATTTTGAGGCGTATTTTATTTCATCAATGACATCTCTGGCGAAATTGTTTGTTCGGAAATCTCGTCAGGGGGAAGCAGGCATATTAATGGATCTCTCTTACGCTAGCTAGAAGTTTGAAGAGAAGCTCATTTATTAATATATATCAGGTATTTCTTCACTTCTTTTCTTTCATATATCGTAAAACACAAATCAAACTGAGAAATATGTAGCTTTCATATGCAATAATTTTGGTAATTTTAAATTTGATCATCTTGTATATCATCAGAAAAAAATAATTTCACCGTTCATGCACCATTCGTTTTAATTTTGTGGTCACCATCAAAAAGCTTACTAAGGGGTCACCTAAAAATGACATCCATCATTTGAGGGAAAGGGGTGGTCTACGAAAGTGTGACAATGCCATGTATTAGGTATTGGAAAAAGCGTGAGGGGGTGGGGAGCTAGAAATCCTGAAAAATGATGGACGTCATATTTGAAACATTCCTAGAAAAAAACTGAGTTAGAACAACTGAAAAAACTAGGTGAGCAATGGTATTAGGCCGTAGGAAATGAACGATTTTCTAAATTTTATGAAAACAACATATTCGTACAACAAAGTAATAAGTAATCTTAATCAATTGCTAGTTCATTCCTCGAGTAAACTGTAAAATGGGATTAAATTTTGGATAAAAAATTTGGTGGTTATATTGTATTATGACGCCATATTGATATTAAGCAAAAGTATGAGTTATTTAGTATGACGATACTTATCATGTTGAAATGACAAATTGACTTGAAGCAAATACTCTCCATTTCGAAAATCTGTGTGAACTTTGATTCATTTGTCCCTGGTTTTAAGATATTCCGATATATTGAGAGGGCTCGACATTATCCATTTTTTTTTAAATTTATAGTTGTTTTTCGGTTTCACATTTTAATTGGAATGAGTATTCAACACAAACTAAATACGTGCAAATGCATATTAGTTCTCATATGTTTGGAATATATATTAATTTGATACAATTTTCTTGTGAGACTCCCTCATTAACGCCCGGGAGTACAACCGCCTCCTGGGCTATAGCAACGCCCTCCTCAAAAGGGAATGACTAAGAAGCTTAAAATTTACGACGACCAGGGGCTGGCTATTTATGTAATGTATACCAAACTGTGACATGCTAGTACAGTGTACAAATATTGTTGAACTGTATAGCAATGAAAACTCGAGAGATATGGTGAAAATGTAAAACAGCCGTTTTGTCAAATTGTTTTGCGCAACAAACTCACACTTTAGCATTTTTACTATATTTGACTTACTGTTATATTATGCACGCTTGAAAAAATATATGTAGATGTAGATGAAACATAAAAAAAAACTTTTTTTGCCGCATGCATTTTTTCAAAAAAAAAAAAAAAAGGAGTTCTGTTGAAAAGATGCATACGTGCGTACATCTCGGCAAAAAAAAAGTTTTTCTACTTACAATCAAAATAAATAAAAATTAAAATTAAATTTTGTTCCAAACTTTATATATGTGCCGTCACTGAGTTGATTTTTTAGCGTGCATTTTTTCGCATTGTTGTAAACAAATTAAGTAAATTTTTGTCTCCGATTCTTTTGCTCCGGTTTGTCGTCACCGTCGTCGCAGAAAAGTCGGAGGAAATAGGAAATGTAAGTTGTTGAACCGTAAGTTTAAATTAATAAGAAATTCACATAATATTGTTTTTCTATTACAGCTTTACGACCGGGATTTTATTACAACGGAACGCAGAGAACCCCACAACCTGGTAAGTGTGGGGCCGCAAGAAAAACAGAAACCAAGGCGCGTTCGTCCTACAGCCATGGAATCATCGTTCTTCTGCTGCTCTATCACAAGTAAGATCCAAAAACCGTCTTATTTCAATGTGAATCAATTTGTTGTTCATATTGCAGTTACCAGACCAACAAAAAGACCTCCAGCAATCAACCCACACGCAAAAAATTAAACACCGCCCAAAAAGCATTCAAGAGATGAACCCTAGGAGTGGGTGCAATAATGAATACTGTCCGAAGCTCTGAAGTTCCCTGACTTGCTGAATATACGGGCAGTTGCTGACTTACATGGAATCCACCGAGAAACGATGAGATCTTACAATCCTGATGGCTGCGGACTGCGTGCAATGCCCATTTTATACTGGCTTCCCGACTAAAAACGGGTAACCAACGTGCGAAGTTCGATTTTGACCAACTTCGCCACGTCGCGAGTCACTTTCGCTGTGGTGCGCATCTATGTCCTCCACCGTGTGCATTATGCGAATTAAGCACTATTGAGAATCGAGTTGTGACGCGGCGAAGTTGGTCAAAAATCAAACTTCGCACGTTGGTTCACCCGTTTTTAGTCGGGAAGCAGTATAAATGGGGGCATTGCACGCAGTCCGCAGCCATCAGGATTGTAGATCTCATCGTTTCTCGGGTGGATTCCATGTAAGTCAGCAACTGCCCGGTACTATTCAGCAAGTCAGGGAACTTCAGAGCTTCGGACAGTATTCATTATTGCACCCACTCCTAGTGGTTCATCTCTTGAATGCTTTTTGGGCGGTGTTTAATTTTTGGTTAAACCACCCATTTTTCAATGCGAAGCAGTTATATATGGGGCATTTGCATTTGTGGCGACAAACTTAAAAAAATTCTGGCAAGTAAAGTTTTAATACACTTATTTTTTTGTTTTATTTTACCTATTAAGCTATAATATTCTTTTTTTCATATAGTGTAAATACATCAGTACAGTAAATCATATGGTTACATTACCATAAAACACAATAAACCAACCAATTTCACGTACATTATTCGTTTTTATTCCAACGTAATGGTTAAACTGTTTCCAAACATTTTGCTTTACAGTAAATTGTGCAAAAAAATGGATAATAAATCAACTATTTGGCAAACAGTGAACGGACAAAAATGTTCGAGAAAATGGCGTTTTGGAATGGTTACATAACTTAACCGCCTATTCCCCATATTGTACTTTTCCCAATTAACAATTTCCGAAACTGTCAAAACCGTTTCATGGAACTGAAGTCTTATTGTTATTTTGGGTGTTAAAGGAAACTGTTTCATATATTGTCGCGAATGGTTTTGGATAGTACGGGAAACTGTACTGATATGGTTCACGATTATGCGGGTTGGACGATGATCAGCCGCCCCTGAAGCTGTTGTGAGCCCGCTCCTAACATGAAGTACAGACGCTTCAGGTTTGCTGAAACAAAGGCAAAAGCAATTTTTTTTTTCTGCAGTTAATAAATCAATTTTTATAAAATGCTTGCTTATTTTTTTTTATTTCTTGCGAGGTAAAACACGCAAGCTGATCTCGGCGTTAGTCGTTTGCGCGCACGCATGCGCAATGTAGTTTGCAAATACATTGCATACATAAGGGCGTTTGATCAGATGTTATTGTTCGATTATAGTATACATGCTGATTCGAAAAATGTGCATTTGTAAGGTTCAAATTGGCACGTAACTACAGCTTGGCATTACGTTTGCTGGAATTTGAATTCAAACGGCTGTATTGGTGTTATGAAATAGGTGTGGCCGTTTTGCCCCACGAGTTGATTAAAGTTTAAGTCCTTCAATACGCTTTTTAAGGATAAATTCAACACTTTTTTCGCATGGAATACAAACTATGGGAGTGCACAAGTCGATTCTCGGTGATAGTTTCAAAAGTGTTGTTGTTTATAGGCCTGAAAAATAACCTAGAAAATAACACAAAATTACTACGAAAACAGCGAAAAACGTATTTTCGAGTTTTTCACGGTTTTTGCCAGGAAAATACTTTTGAATATATGTAGAGAAGCATTTCAATTCATTTTCCATTATCTCGGGTGAAAAACAGCGTGCCAAAGCACGTCGTTCGTTCAAAACAAGGGTGGCGCGTTTTACCCCAACGGCGCATTTTGCACCCAATTCTCCTACTTGATTTTCCTGGGCATAGAAAGTTAAGTTTCCTGTCACACAATATACTAATGCAAAAATGGCAACATGGGCAAAAAATCTATCAGCTAATAATTGTTGTAACTAACGATTCACAATCTGTACATGCTAAGTCCAAAATAAAGACAACTGAACCTAACACAGGTGAGCGTTGTTGCCGCCTCGGGGGTGAGATCCGTTTCCGATTTCTTTGCGATTTCGTTTCCTCGGTTGTGGGTCGTTTGGATCGAGCGTTGGTTAAGTTACCGTACATGGAGGTGAGAGTGGTTCAGTTTAATGAGGAATCCTGCAATACTGAGTAAATCATATTTTTTATAAACTAAGTTGTAAAGCGTAACATACCGCTGGATAAATATTACTAACTATCTGACAGAAATTAATAGTTCTCCCCAACCCAAAAGATGACCATGTCAGTCACACTTAGTTTTCTATTAATTTCTGTTCTACACAGGTCTACGCATCGAGAGTTTCGAAACTTGACGTCTGAGTACAACTAAAAATCCGAAAATGGGCTATTGACAATTTATGGGAGAGAAAGTGAGTTCTGCTGGAATGGAAGGGAGATTGATATAAAAGGCCTCGGAACAGGTGGAGAAAGGCTAATTCGATATAATACGGAATCTTTATAACTCCAATATACGGGATCGCGGTTTAAAACTCGAAGTGAAGTCTAATTAAGTAGAAAGCTTCTAAATATTTCTTTTTCTGAGTGGTGTCCCTAAGGACTAAAGGGGTTTTGAGTTGACCGGATATTTCGTCTGGTTTCGCATGCCCGTTATAAAATTAAGTTACAGTATATCCTTCTGTAACACCCACTCAGTGCGTGTAATGACGCGTCAAAGACTGGTGTTCCACTAGAGTACGTCCAGACCGTCCGTTACCATACGGTCCCGCCATCCCGTGCTTCAAACCCGCGCCTCAATGGAAGCGTTTGCCTCGACACAAGCTACCCGACGAGAGGTAAAATCCAGGCGGCGAGAATGTTTCAGCGACCACGTGATTTCGACGTAGCGGTGACTATCAGCTTGCTCAGTACTATCTCAACGAACGGCGCATCGCTCTCCTTTCCATCCTCACCCCGAAGGTGATCGACAACTTTGGGTGTTCAACCACTACAGCACCATCCCCGGGGTAGCGTGCTCTGCGAGTGAGTCGCCATTTCGCTCCCCGTTTTTCGTCGAGTCCTAGCCGTTCTTCATCTCATCGGTTGCGATCTTCGTATCGCACACAGGTAGATTCTCTTGCCAAATGCCCAGATCCCTGCTCGTCTGATGACGGGCCGACAGTCGCCCCGGAACCTGCAAAGGCACCAAAAATGGTTAGAAGAAAAAAGATAACCGACTCCTGTCTATTCTAGGCAACATGAATAGCGCCGCTCTGGTGAGTCAAAAGCCAACTGATATGTAACGTTCTCCTGGTGGCCACCAGATGTTGAAGTGGTCGTTTATTACATTCACGCTTAAAACAAGGCACACAGCTAAAACGGGGATGCCCGATATAGCCGATCATTTCTAAACACCATAAAATGTAAAAAAGGAAGAAAAAACAGCACAGGAACTTTTTTTAATATGTGTAAAAATTACACCAACTTTGTGTTGGTCCAGCAGAGCCTTATTTTATGTGAGTCGTGCTCACTCCTGTGTAACATTTTTGAAGCGTGTTTTATTTCTTCCACCTTATCATCGTTTTTTAATTGCACGATGATTAGAATTCAGTCGAAAATAATGTTTACGCGGTTTTTACTCAACAGATGGCAGTAGTGTTACTTGAATAGCGTGTCGTCGGCAAAATATATGGCAAAATAAAGAGTCGATCATCTTTTTCCTTTTAACCATCTTTGAAGGCACCCAACCGACCGGTCGCAACAAAGCTAGCTAACGTTTTCCTAATGCGCATGTGTTTTTGTAGAATATTTAAATTTGAAACGTTGGCAGTATAGACTCACAAAAGTCTCGCCATCGGAGGAGAAGAAGAAGAAGAAATTTGAAACGTTATAAGTGACATGAATTCGATTTGATTGCTACTGAATTGAGTTCACGATTTCGACCTTTGGAAATACTGTGCAGAATCCCAGTGTGTGTCATAATCCCTAGTAGAAGAAGATCCACATAACGTTTCTTCTTATTTTAAAATTGTACATTTTAAATTAATAAATAGATAAGTATTTCAACATTTAGCTTGAATAATATTATTTCCATTTTACCCAATTAAAGCAAACTCCGATTATACGGTGATAACTGCTCAACATAAAATCCAAGCACGGAAACTGGAAATTGGTCTACCGTCCAAACTGTACAAACGGCAACTGTCCTTTGCACTTTCTAACTCTCCCCCTACACAACATATATGCACTAGTCAGCCACTGTTTTCTAAACCGATTGCAATTGGTTCCGATTGTCCTTTATTGAGTCGTTAATTAACTTGTCTTATTTGAATTGGCCATATGCGGCAGTCACCAGCAGTTATATGTACCTACTAGATGGTTCACCTCTTCTCTGGTCGTGTTACAAAAAGGGCGCCAGGTCGGAAGCGTCGATGCGCGGGAAGCGTTTTAGTGTGGCAATAACTTCGTAATGATTTTTATTTGTCGATTGTTTTACTATTATTCTTCTACTCTTGTGTTTTTGTGTGCTTCGGCGGTTGACTGAAACGCATGATTGAGTCGTTGTTTTATTAACGAGATTCTATTCTTCTATGCAGCCGAGTGCTCCCTCGATGGGCAATAGAACGTTTACCATAAACAGGTAATTCCTCGCAGAACAAGGTGTGTTTATTGATTTCTGTGAAATGGGGTTAAGTTTGTGTGTGTATTGGAAATGTAAATCGATTATTTATTTATGATCCACTTGAGTAAACGTTCAATTCTGGAACACAATAACCCAACGACTGCGGATTATGACTCAATAAATGATACTTCATTGCATATGTTCTTCAACAAGTCTTTCATAAACAGAAATGATCTTGGGGATTTGGATCTATTGAAAATTCAAAAGTGTAAAAACCCCTGTCACTGACGGAGTTTTCACGAAATCACCAAGAACCTTCCAGAAAGTCGCTCATCGTTTTCTATTTGAATATCAAATGCTTTATATTGCAACATTTTCCTGAATAATGAAACAAATTTCAAGATTATATAAAATTTGAATCGAACAAAATTATTAAATTTTACTATATTCAGATGGTTGCCTTATACAGAGCGACTGAATATAAGAAATCCAAATATTATTATTTAGGCCATCATCAAAAATATTGCAAAAACTTTGGAATTTTCGGGCTACTTTTTTAAAATTGCCCTTGTTTTGTTTGAAATTTGTGCCCTTGTTGCCCAAATAGTGCCCTTGTTTTGTTTGAAATTTTTGGACTGTGTTTATAATGTCGTCAATATCAGCTTTTTTTAGTCGAAATGGTTTCAAATTCTGACTCATTCAAAGAAGACAATCAGCCAGGAATACACACCGAACGCGGGTCACATTAACTACAACTCTGCGGATTCGCTAAATACCGAAATAATGCGCCCATATTTTCCGCTACTGTGAACTTCAACTGCAAAGCCCTTTTCGGTGCATTCAACCAAATTCTCAGGTTCACAGCTGGTGAAATATGGAACACTGACTGGAATGCTAAAACAGCTCTCAACTCCCGCGCGGTGGAAAGCATCAGCAGAAAATTATGAATGGGAAAACAAAATCCGCATGATGACTCCTCGCTTTCAACGAGTGACGAGTAGGTGGACGAGGTGACTGCAGAGTATACAGTATTGGACAAAACATTTGCAACTTTTTCGATTTTCCATACAAAATGACCAACTTTGGTAAGCTAGATCTCAGTTATTTATGGACCGATTTGAATGAAACTTTCACAGAACATCAGATATAACTTGAATTTTAAGGACATTATAAAAGGAAGCCACATAAAAAATGCATGAGTGTTGGTAAAGTAAACTTTTTCCCATATAGTGATTGTATTTGTTAGAACAAGAATCATGTTACAGATACCACCATAAGAAAAAACTGTCAAAGTTTGTTTTGATTAGCTGGCAGTGTTGCGGTAAGCTCATACTGAATGTTCTCAATTATTTGAAAGTTATTCAAACTTGATTTTTGTCGAAATTTATTCCTATATATTGAAATGGAAAAAAATCATTCTTCACATCGTTTCAATTTTTGAAGCACAATGTCTCGGAAATACGGCAAAAACATGTGATTTGTATAAATTATTTAGAAACAATTCCGGCCCCACTGCTGGAAAAATCACCAATACTACCACACAACATGACTGCTTATAGTCACCGTCGCGAGTGTTTACTCTCCGTAAAAGTGAAATTGGAATTTGAAAAATAAAGCCAGTTCAACGCGATTTGCAAGGTTTTTTCGGTATTTTAATCAAAGTTATAGAAAATTTAGATGTGCGCGGTCGTAGTGATTACATTTGTATCGATTTTTACTTTAAAATTATGTGTAAAAATACAGTGAGAACTTTGCTGCTAAATTGATGCCATCAAAAATGGAGGAAGAAGCTGAAAGAAACAGAAACTGTGCATGGTTTGAAAAATGCAAGGGCTACGTCTCCTAACTACAATTGTGCAACAAATTTAGTTTCAGTGGGTAGAATATAACCATGTGCGCCAGCTATAGCAGTTTCGCTTCACAATCTAAAGGTAAGAACCGTAAAATTCGATTTACAAGTTTGCATATGTTTGTCCAAATCAAAAGTATGGCAAGAGGGGTGGAAAGGAGGGGAAGTGCAGTAGGTACCATGTTAGACGCCATTTCTGGCCTTGCTTTATAATGTACTTAATATATATTTTTGAATAATTTTTCCAATCACGAGTTTATAAGTAATAACGATTTGACTAAAGTGTAATTTTCGACGAAAAATTCAAAACTTTTTATCTCAAAATCTGATAGCCCTACAGAAAAACTGTCTTCAGCAAACTTATTCATCTCGTCAAAATCTACAACTTTGCTGAAGATACCATGAAGCTATTCCTTCAATATGTTTAGTTATGTTTATTATAAAAAATCGTGAAAAAAATTCACTTTAGTCAAACCGTTACTGCTTTTCAACTTGTGATTGGATAAATCACTCAAAAATATATGTTAAAATTCAAGTTATGTCTGATATTCTGTGAAAATTTCATTCAAATCGGTCCATAAATAACCAAGATATAGTTTATCAAAGTTGGTCATTTTGTATGGAAAATCGAAAAAGTTGCAAATGTTTTGTCCAATACTGTAAGTGGTCGGTCGCGCTCTGGATCGCATCCATCCGTCCGTTCTGGGTTGGACACTCGGATTACAGACTGATTACATCCCTAGCACCGCAGCAGGACCTCCGTGTCGGTTGCCGTCGCACAGTGGCCTGACTTCATACTAATGTTGGCCAAAAATACAAAAATCTCATTTAAAATCGTTCAAAGCCATTGAGAGAACATTATTTTGAACGCAACGTTACATTTCAATCTGCCAAAATCACCTGAAGTTTAATGTGAGAAACTACAAGTGGTAGTTTAAATACTCGTATCTGTCTAAAGATAAGCATTAGGGCGGAATTAATAGGTACAATACTCAAATCTACTTTTTTGATTCTATCAGTGGGTTCAAAAACGTAAAATACTGTTTGAGTGCAGGTTTTTAGATCTACAAACGTAACAGAGATTTTTCGGAAAATTATGAACAAGGTCGATGCCTATCAGGTCATTTAAGTATAATTATACTTGTTTGTTCGGCCAGATGAAGGTCTACAACTACATCATCATCCTTGCACAACTGCGTCAAGAACCGTAACGCAGAAGAATACGCCGAACAGTTTCCGAAAGCGGATAGGGCGATAGTCGAAAATCATTAAGTGGACGTCTGTTTCGATATGACGGAGACAGTCGGATACAGACGGAGAAGTGGGCCCAAGAAGTGAAGTTCGTTCATTCCAAGGGCGGGTTCGAGATCCGAAACTAGGTGTCGAATTCAGAAGAGTTCCTCCATGCCATCGGTAAGCGCACACCCGATCAGAACGTGCAGGTCCTGCAGGATAAAGAATCCAATCTAGAGCGTGTGCTGGGAGTATCCAGTTAGCGACGAGTTTCTGGCGAAGTTAAGAGAAAATTTGGTGTCTTATTTCTCGGCCGGCTAAGAGGGTTGAAGAGCAGCGTCATTCGGAGCTACTGCGGTACAAGCCATTTGTGGAGTTTCGGATCGGCGAGCGGAAGTAGGCTAGACTCAAATGGACCGTGTTTTCGAGGTCCAAGTTTTCTGTATCAGCCGGAAAAACGATGGACGGATCAAGAAGCGGTAGAGACGAATACTTCTGAAGAAGTACGGGCGTATAATCTAGTCCACAACATTTCACTAGTAGTGCCAATGTTTGATGTTTGGCGCATTTCCCGTTGGAAGGGGTCGGTCAGAGAGGTAGCATGCGTCTAGCGGTTCATATCCAACTGCGACCGGAAGCAATCGAAGCGATTCTGGCACCATCTAGAGAGCGCAGTTTGGTGGCAGTTCCTCTAAAGCGGGAAGAGCATCAGCGAGCGGAAGCCTACCAGTCGCGGTTGGCACAGGCCGATTCTTACGAGGAAGAAGTGAAGACGATGGTGGTCCAAACATGGTCACGGTTGGGCGTAGGTCAGAAAAGCGCGGAATCTGCCTCTTCACGTGCCTGACAAGGAGAGCGATTCACCTGGAAGTGGCACTTAGTTTGACAACGCAGGCGTGCCGTATAGGCAAACCGGTTGAATCCTTTACCGACAACGGGACCAACTTCTAGGGGGCGAGTAAGGAGATAATGCGGAAGATAGATGGTGAGTGGACATGGCGGATGCTCGGACTCGGTGGAGCTTCAATCCACCAAACGCGCCATACATGAAATGCGTCTGGAAACGGCTAGCCCGATCGGTAATATCAGCACTGATCGTGTTGAACGATGGAAGAAGGTTGATGGATGAGGTGCTGCTGGTTACATTGGTCGAAGAAGAGGACCTTGTAAATTCACAGCAGTTGACATACTCTGGATTGGGACCCGAGGCAGGTGAAGCACTAGCACCGAATCACTTTGTGAAAGAAGCAGATCTGGCGGTAGATCAGGTTACGAAGGAAAACGACGCGGAGGCTTTGCCAATTAGACCGGGGGATCTGGTGTACATATCGGAAGAAGGAGCGAGTGGACACATGGGGTTGTTAAGGAGTTGTAAAGACGGCGAAAGGGGAGTTCCAGCGTCCGGTGGAAAGCTGGTGGTGCTAGAAAAGATTCAGGAGCGTAACTCTGGTGTTAGATAATCCGCCCAGATTGACGGAGAGAGGTATTTCCGCGCCATCCAATATCGCAAAACCAAATTGTCGGGTGTTGAATTCATCCCCAGTGCCGTTTGGCCAGGGTGCGGTTGGCCAGGTTGGCAACCGTCAAGAGCACAAGCCTTCAGGGGGCGTCAAAACGCATGATTTAAAAAAAAAACTCCGGAAGAACTGATGATGACAAGGACGCATTTTACGCGCAGCTTGAACACGAGTACGACCGCTGCCCAAGCCACGACGTCAAGATCATCATAGGTGATTTGAACGCTCAGGTTGGCCAGGAGGAGGAGTTCAGACCGACGATTGGAAGGTTCAGCGCTCACCGGCTGACGAACGAGAACGGCCTACGACTGATAGATTTTGCCGCCTCCAAGAACATGGCCATTCGCAGCACCTACTTCCAGCACAGCCTCCCGTATCGATACACCTGGAGATCACCACTGCAGACGGAATCACAAATCGACCACGTTTTGATCGATGGACGGCACTTCTCCGATATTACCGACGTCAGAACCTATCGCGGCGCTAACATCGACTCTGATCACTATCTAGTGATGGTGAAACTGCGCCAAAAACTATCCGTCATCAACAATGTACGGTATCGACGCCCGCCTCGGTATAACCTAGCGCGACTGGCCCAACCGAACGTCGCTGTCGCATACGCGCAGCATCTCGAGGTAGCGTTGCCGGAAGAGGGCGAGCTTGACGAAGCCCCTCTTGAGGACTGCTGGAGCAACATAAAAGCAGCCATCAACAACGCAGCCGACAGCATCGTCGGGTACGTGGAAAGGAGGACATGTAACGATTGGTTCGACGAAGAATGCAGGCAGGTTTTGGAGGAGAAGGATGCAGCGCGGGCTGCAATGCTGCAGCAAGGAACGCGACAAAACGTGGAACGATATAAAAGAAAACGGAAGCAGCAAACCCGCCCATCCGGGACAAAAAGCGCCGCCTGGAAGAAGCGGAATGTGAAGAAATGAAACAGCTGCATCGTTCTCAAGAAACACGAAAGTTCTACGAGAAGCTCAACGCATCCCGAAAAGGCTTCGTGCCGCGAGCCGAAATGTGTAGGGATAAGGACGGAAGCATCTTGACGGACGGACGTGAGGTGATTGAAAGGTGGAAGCAGCACTACGATGAACACCTGAATGGCACGGAGAACACAGGCGACGAGGGTCACGACAGCGGAGGAAGTGACTACGTCAGCACGGCGGATGAAGGAAACCAACCTGCCCCCGCATTGAGGGAAGTTAAGGATGCCATCAGCCAGCTCAAGAATAATAAGGCCGCTGGTAAAGATGGTATTGGAGCTGAACTCATCAAAATGGGCCCGGAGAGGTTGGCCGCCTGTCTGCACCGGCTGATTGTCAGAATCTGGGAAACCGAACAGCTGCCGGAGGAGTGGAAGCAAGGGGTCATATGCCCCATCTACAAGAAGGGCGACAAACTGGAATGTGAAAACTATCGTGCGATCACTATCCTGAATGCCGCCTACAAAGTGCTATCCCAGATTATCTTCCGTCGTCTATCACCAATAACAAATGAGTTTGTGGGAAGTTATCAAGCTGGTTTCATCAACGGCCGCTCGACAACGGACCAAATCTTCACTGTAGGGCAAATCCTCCAGAAATGCCGTGAATACCAAGTCCCAACGCATCACCTGTTCATCGATTTCAAAGCGGCTTATTATAGCATCGACCGCGAAGAGCTATGGAAAATCATGGACGAGTACAGCTTTCCCGGGAAGCTCACAAGACTAATAAGAGCAACGATGGACGGTGTGCAGAATAGCGTGAAGATTTCGGGCGAACATTCCAGTTCGTTCGAATCCCGCCGGGGACTTCGACAGGGTGATGGACTTTCGTGCCTGCTGTTCAACATCGCGCTAGAAGGTGTCATGCGGAGAGCCGGGTTCAATAACCGAGGTACGATTTTCACAAGATCCAGCCAATTTGTTTGCTTCGCGGATGATATGGATATTGTCGGCAGAACATTTGGAACGGTGGCAGACCTCTACACCCGCCTGAAACGTGAAGCAACAAAAGTCGGCCTGGTGGTGAATGCGTCAAAAATAAAGTACATGCTGATAGGCGGTACCGAGTGCGACAGAGCCCGCCTGGGAAGCAGTGTTACGATAGACGGGGATACTTTTGAGGTGGTTGATGAGTTCGTCTACCTCGGATCCTTGTTAACGGCTGATAACAACGTTAGTCGTGAAATACGGAGACGCATCATCAGTGGAAGTCGCGCCTACTATGGGCTCCAGAAGAAGCTGCGGTCGAGAAAGATTCACCCCCGCACCAAATGTACCATGTACGAAACGCTTATAAGACCGGTGGTCCTCTATGAACATGAAGCATGGACCATGCTGGAAGAAGACCTGCAAGCACTTGGAGTGTTCGAACGAAGGGTGCTTAGGACGATCTTTGGCGGAGTGCAGGAGAACGGTGTGTGGCGGTGGAGAATGAACCACAAGCTCGCTAGGCTCTACGGCGAACCAAGTATCCAGAAGGTTGCGAAAGCCGGAAGGGTGCGCTGGGCAGGGCATGTTGCAAGACTACCGGACAAAAATCCTGCAAAGATGGTGTTCGCGTCGAATCCGGTTGGCACAAGAAGGCGGGGAGCACAGCGAGCGAGGTGGCTTGATCAGGTGCAACAAGATCTGGAGAACGTGGGCCAAAATCGAGGTTGGAGAGACACAGCCTTGGACCGAGTAAATTGGCGTAACATCGTTAACGAGGTTTTATCAAATTAATTGATGTAACACCAACTAAATAATAATAAAAAAAACTAGAGATCCTCATATGTCAAAGTTCCCGAAAAATAAAGGTTGACAAAAACATGAACAGTTTGAAATAGCTTTGAAAAATTTGATTAAAACTAAATATTTTGTATAAGATTTTAAAAGACTCGTTAATTGAAAATTATTTAGAAAATATCAGTGGGGGTTGTGTACAAGACACGACCGCATGACGTTAACTACGCCATGTGATTTGCTGCATTTAAATTTAAGTCAATTGTCATATTTGCAACCTTCTTTTAGTTATAATTTAGAATGTAATGTTTTGTGAATTTCAGAACAGTGAGGAGCTCTTTGTTCGGAGAAGTGCTCCAGTCATCGATATCGTCATCGCCACCGTAATTTTCAATTTGTCGTATTGTCAATTCTTCTTCTTCTAATTGGCATTAACGAGAAGCAGTGATCTCAGTTTAGCGTTCAATGAGCAATTCCACAGTTATTAACTGAGAGCTTTCTTTGTCAAAGCTGCCATTTTCGCATTCGTACATCGTGTGGCAGGTACGATGATACTTTATGCCCAGGGAAGTGAGGGATATTTTCATTACGAAATTATCGACCGGGAATCCTGGGTTCGACACCTTCAGTATGACTTTGCTTTGTAGCCGCAGACTCTAACCACTCGGCTTAGAGAGGCCCCTATTAGCAATTATTGTATGATGTCACGAGGAGAATTAAGTGATTATAGCAAGTATGTGGTATTAGGAAATATTACCCAATTAAGGTGAAGATGAATCGAAGACAAAACTTAAATTTTCAAGATTACAAATCTGGAGAACCGAACTTCCATTTGAGCTGCAAACCTAATCGATAAGTCACCACCAGCTACTTACCAATCGATTAAGTTTTCAGCTCAAACGGATGTCTGGTTCTCTAGATTCGTGCTCTTGAAAATGTTTAGCTTTGGCTTCGATTCATCTTCACCTTAACTCTTTAGTACACATTTGTTGGCCCTGAAAATGGCCGATTGAATTGTTGAATTCGAGTAATAATGGATCTAATTCAACCATGAAGTTTTACTGAACCAATGTTGGCTGAGCAGTCTTCAGGGAATTAAAAACGCTAATTTTTTATTTTTTCCCGACGTTTCGGTCCGTTTGGGACCTTTTTCAAGGGTTCAATCACTACGGTTTTCTAGTCAAGATGGCTTTGCTAAACGCTAAAATGTCATGCGGAAATATCGGTATCGATTGAGTCCGACCGGTTCTGAACCATCGTGGGGCGGACAATCTCCTACCTAGCGAGCGGTCTGGAATTCGGTGTCCTATATTTAGTGGAAGATCTAAATATAGGACACCGAATTCCAGACCGCTCGCTAGGTAGGAGATTGTCCGCCCCACGATGGTTCAGAACCGGTCGGACTCAATCGATACCGATATTTCCGCATGACATTTTAGCGTTTAGCAAAAGCCATCTTGACTATAAAACCGTAGTGATTGAACCCTTGAAAAAGGTCCCAAACGGACCGAAACGTCGGGAAAAAATCAAAAATTAGCGTTTTTAATTCCCTGAAGACTGCTCAGCCAACATTGGTTCAATAACATAACCTCAGTCGAAGCTCATCCAAAAAACATGAAGTTTTACTTCTGCCCAACATATATCTACTTCAGTTCAGATTCTGACAAATATTTACGGAAACTTCAGAATGCTTACTTTTTAAAAGTGTTCAATGTTGTAGTTGAGTTTTATTTGCAAATCTGTGCGATTTGGAAATCTAGTTTTCAAAAACAATGAAGTTTGTTCTATTATAATTTTTAGGAAATCAAAAGCCTTAACCAACTTTTTACGTGTTGAACGAAAGAAAAAATGACGTAGATTTTCAAAGGCATTCATCTGTACCTAGTTTGTTTCACTTTAAATTTGTATTTCAACCAGGACTTTTTCGGGGAGATATTTTCGTTGAGGAGTAAGTTTTCCTGTTCTGCAATGCTCTTCAAATTTGGCCACAGTATAATATTTCCGTTCCTTGATCCCCGCAGCCACGTTGCAGGAACGACCAACAGCTCATTTCAATCCCGTGCGTTGGTTGTTTGAACAACGGCGAATGGCATTAGCTGTACCGTAATTCGGGGTGTAGTTGATCAGTGGGGAGAAGTTGATCATTCACGTACCCACATGTATAAACTGTCAAGAGAGCTATGATTCGATTTTAATTAGCACAATATATGTGGCGTCGTATTACCTGATGGCTGCTCTTGATGATACTAAATTCTGTTTGACAATCAAGATAATTATTCCATGGAAAAAACAGACTTTTTATGAAATGTTTGATGAACTGTTGAAGGGTTCCCCTTTAAACAATCGACTGTTGACAAGGCTATATAAAGACACCATTTAAATAAACTGTTTCATACATTCCAGATATGTTCTGTGAATCCAGTTTTGAATTTACATTTTGGATAAACAATCATATTCTGAGTAAAAACTGTATTTTTTTGGGCGTGAGTTGCTAATTTCAAAGAAAATTGCATACTTTTAGGCGTTTAATGTGGTGTATTCTGTAATTTACAACATTCAAATTTAAAATTGACCGATATTTAATAAAGTTGTAAGATTTTTGAGACTTGATTCTAGATCAGTGACCCCAGATTTAGTGAATAGCATATCTTAGGAAACTTATTCGCAATGATTGATCAACTTCACCCCGGAATCAAAAACCCCACTTTTTGATTTTAAAAAAATGTTTTTGTTATGAAGAGAACATTTTGTCGAAATTTCGTTTGTATAGTTCGATAGATATCCAACCAGTACATGTTTTAAAAATATTTGGAAGATAATACATACATTCCACTAGGAGTTACAGGACCGAATTGCTCTAAAGTGATCAACTTCACCCCATTTGACGGTAAAAATAATGCAGTATAATTATATTTAGTATTTCCAGAGGGCACTTCACTAACGCACCAGTATAATTTTCGAATAGCAATTAATAAATTGATTAAATTTCTTCTGGTTCTGCTCTCACACAGATTAAAACACAACTGCTTGGCAAAAAACTGTAGCAAAATCAAAACAAGTGTGAAACGTCAAACGGGACAAGTGTATAGAAGTTGCGCGTGAACTTTATTCGAACATTAAATCTCTTGAAAGTTTCTTTGAAGTTCAAAAAAAGTTCGTGTATTGCTATACAATTCTCTTTAGTCTTTCGTCGTTTCAATAATCAGCACTTTAAGTAAAAGCATTCTATATTGCACATTTTGCGTATGGACCTGGGGCATGAATCTGAACTTTCAAAGTTCGAGACTGGGGTAAGTCCTTGAACATAAACAACAAAAAATATATTTAAAAAGATATATCATACTGTTATTTTACAAATAATAAAAAAAAAACATTAAATACCAATTCAACAATAACAAAATAGAACATGAGCAGTAAAATTAATCCCATTCAAGAAAAAAATATATTTTTTGTTAAGTTCTTCAAGGTTCTATTTGGAGTTGAAGTAACATTCTCCACGTGAGTCAAATAAGTACCATTTGTGAACCTTAAGGTTGCCGTTTAGAAGCTGAACAATATTTTGTTAGAAACTTGATCATCCAATCAGGACTTGAAAGTTCAGAAAGTTACTTAAAAAGTGTTTTTTTTTTAAATGTATTTATTAGTATCATTCCAAACATTACATCAATTTTCTCATATCTATTCTAGGTGTCTGTGTAATTAGACAACACTTATCATCCTAATTTGGTAAAACAAATTTAATTAAAAAGTAAGTTATTTACAGTTCTTTCTCAGTATTCTTTGCATAGCTGATTTGGCTCAATAAAATCCTAGAGATAGCTAGGCATTTTTTTAAGGCAGAATTCTCTTTGACCTCTTTGAGCATTTCCTTCTATGCATAGAACTTCTATTTTCACACAAATTTTATTGAGCGTCTTTCACGAAATTCTTGAAGCAAGCAAAGCAAAAATATTCGAAAAAATTTGTGTTGTAGTGAAATAGTTGCTTGTTGTCTCAGTGTAAAAAAATATCAGTGAATGAATTCGCAAACTTCATTTTTTTTTGGCCTTTTGTCACCTTTGGACCACTGTGCGTCCTGTGATGTTTACGGAAGCGAAACAAATGACGATGATGCACGCAAATATGCCAAATCCGAACTCGGCCATTGCTGCCGTATTTTCCCTGGGCCGGGTGATCGAATGCGGGTGTCTCCGGTTCTGTGGCGTTGTCCCAGCAGATCGTTTGTCATTATCGCTTCTTGACTGGAAATGTTGGTTAAATTTGCTGATGTAATGACCACTGACTGACTGACGGACTCTGACTGCTGGGAGCTGCACAGACAGAGGGCTGATGGATTTGTTCGAGTAGAATCAGCTCTAGTTCGTGAATACCTGTATGGATGGTAACCGAACTGACCTCGATTGATGAGGGATGCAATAGTGGGCACACGTGGATTGAAATATGGACATTTGAGCGTCAAGTAGGTGGAGCCATAAATTTTAACGATGCACCAGCAAAGACGTCACACTATGCTGTCGTGATTAATCCACATGATGAATGCTGCTTCCCTGAAGGTATGGGCGGTGAGTTTAGGTTATATCTGTGGGAATATTTTACGACACGGTTAGGCGCAGTTTTCGATGAGTTTTTAACCCTTTGGGGCCGGCGCGGTCATATATGACCGCAGTACAAAAAAGGCTGTGAAAAAAAGAACCAATGAACAATGTATATACTGTCATCGGCAAAGTTGTCCCAAATATACTCTTTTATCAGAGAAAAATATGAAGTATATGCCTTTATGACCTAATTGACAACCTAGAACATCCTGAACATTCTGAAGTTGGGAAAAATTGAACTATAAGTACATACGAAGCGTGAAATGCTGTTTGTGAACATAAATGATGTTCAGGCTAGATAATACAGAATTACTCTTTTAACGAAAACACTATTTCACTTGCTTTGCTATATCCTGGAATGTTCTAGGACGTCCAAACTGTCCTGAAGCCACTCTTTGAAATCTACAACCGTAACAGTAATTGTTTGGGTTAAAAACAATAACATTACAATTCAAATAGAATCTACCAACCTCTGAGAATCACAAAAGCTATTTCAAGAACGTTTGGGATATTCCAGGCCCCTCCAAATTACCCTGGAGTTCAGAACTTCAGGTCTACACTTGTTCCAGTAGTTATTCTTGCTAAACTGAGTGAAGTTATATAATGTACAATGTTTACTGAACCTTGTCAGGATCAAAAGGCTACTTCAAGAAACGTTTGAGGTATTCCAGGCCCTCCCAAATTACCCTGGAAATCTGAATTTCATGTCTACATTTATTCCAGTAGTATTTCTTGCTAAACTGGATGAAGTTATATAATCTACCATGTTCACTGAACTTTCGCACGTATACAATAGGATGTTTTAAAGAACGTTTGGAGTATTCCGGGCCCTCCAAATTACCCTGGAGTTCAGAACTTCAGGGCTACACTTTATTCCAGAAATTTATCTCGCTAAACTGAGTGAATTTATAAAATCTTTCCTGTTCACTAAACCTTTTCATGCATCAATAGCTGTTTCAAGGAACGTTTGGGATATTATAGGGTGCTCCAAATTACCCTGGAGTTCAGAACTTCAGGTCTACACTTATTCCAGTATTTTTTCTTGCTAAACTGAGTAAAGATATATAACTTACCAAGTTTACTGAACCTTCGTCACGGATCAATAGGCTAATTCAAGGAACGTTTTGGGGTATTCTAAGGCCTCCCAGATTACCCTAGTGTTCGTAACTTCAGGTTTACATTTGTTTCAGTAATTTATCTCACTAAACTGAGTGAAGTTATATAATCTAACATGCTCACTAAACCATCTCATGGATCAATAAGCTCTTTCAAGGAACGTTTGGGATATTCCAGGCCCTCCAAATTACCCTGGAGTTCAGAACTTCAGGTCTGCACTTGTTCAAGTAATTTATCTCGCTAAACTGAGTGAGTTATAAAATCTAACATGTTCACTGAATTTTCTCACGGATCAATTAGCTGTTTCAAGGAACGTTTGGGGTATTCCGAGCCACCCAGATTACCCCGGAGTTCAGAAATTCAGATCTACAATTGTTCTAGCAATTGTTCTTACTAAACGATGAAGTTATTTAATGTTCACTGAGCTTTCTCACGAATCAAAAAAGATATTTCAAGGAACGTTTGGAGTATTCCAGGCCCTCCAAATTACCCTGGAGTTCAGAACTACAGGTATTCCCTTGTTCCAGTAATTTTTCTTTCTAAACTGAGTGAAGTTATATAATCTACTATGTTGACTGAACCTTCTCATGGATCAATATGCTGTTTCAAGGAACGATTGAGGTATTGCAGATCCTTCAAAATTTCCCCAGGACTTCAGAACTTCAGGTCTACTATTTTTTCCAGTAATATTTCCTTCTAAACTGAGTGAAGTTATATAATCTACCATGTTCACTGAACCTTCTCACAGACCAATTGGCTATTTCAAGGAACGTTGGTGATATTCCAGGCCCTCCAATTTACCCTTGGAGTTCAGAACTTCAGGTCTACCTGGTTCCAGTAACTTTCTCGCTAAAATGATCAAAGTTTTCCCTTTGGGGCCGGCACGGTCATTTATGACCGCAGTCGGAAAATGGCTGTATAAAAAGAACCAATGAATAAAATTTACTGTCTTCGGGAAAGTCCTTGCAAATATACTTCCCTGTCAGGGAAAAATTTTAGGTGTATGCCTTAATGTCCTACTTGGCAACCTAGAACATCCTGAACATGCAGAAGTCTGACAAATAGAATAATTAGTATAAAAGTAGCTTAAAATGCCTTTTGTAAATACAATTGATGTTCGTACTTGGTAATACATACCTATTATGCCAAGAAAAACGCTGCTTCACATGCCTTTTCATGTCCTGGGATATTCTACGACGTTCAGACTATCCCGAAGCTCAATTCTCGAAATTTACAGCAGTAGTTGCTTGCGCTAGAAATAATTAGCGATGCCAGATTTCTTTGGAAATCATTCCGTAGGACGAAAAGTGATAAGCGGGGGGAGAGATCCCCGGCATTGCAATTCCGTAGATTTCCGTTGGGAAAATCCGTAAATTACCGTAGAATAATGAGAATTTCCGTAGCTTTCTGTAGAAAAATATACATTTTCGTAGAATTATCTTACGGATCCGTAGAAAAGTGCTCAATTCCGTAGATCTACGGAAATTTCCGTAGATCTGGCAACGCTGCAATAATAATATTTTCAACTCAAACGGAATCTATTGACCTCTGAGAATCTCAAAAGCTTTCCAAACTATCCTGAGAGACTCAGACCTTCAAATCTGGCCCTTTGTGGCAGTGTTCGTTTTTTCGCTTAAATAGAGTTCAGTTATACATAATCTACCAGCCCCCATAGCCCAAAAGCTGTAAAAGACGCGGGTATTCATGCATGACCATGGCCTGAGGGTTTCCGGGTTCGGATTCCGGTCCGGCCCAGGAGTCTTTTTTGTAATGAAAATATTCTTCGACTGCCTTGGGCATAGAAGTCAAAGTGGTGTCCACGATGAAATTACCACATACAAAATTGATTCGCAAAATTCGAGTTTTCATCCGATTGCCATCAAAACTTCAGGGATTGAGAAATAACTATTAAACTTCATTTTACCATTTTACTCATATTTTATTTACAGTCCATACGTAAATGCCCGCACCTTGGCCTCAACCCCGGCCATGAGATTCTGCACAACCTGTGAATCAACCGTTTTTTGCATGTAAATCCATACTTTCATGGGCAACGAAACATATGTGAAGGCCGACTTCAAACAGATCCCCGGCAACCTGTTTTTTACGGCCAAGGATAAGTTCAGCGTTCCGTGCCCGCACTCAGAAGAGGTCCAAATTTGCGAAGAAATTCCTGGTTTGGCAAGCCATCTGCACGTGCGGGAAGCGGAGTGCACCTTTAGTGACCTAGGACACGATGAACGAACAAGTGTACATGAAAGAGTGCCTCCAGAAGCGACTGCTTCCTCTCCTGAAGGCCCACAACGTCCCAACAATCTTCTGGCCGGATTTGGCCTCATGCCACTACTCCAAAGACGTGCTGAAGTGGTATGCGGATAATAAGGTCAATTTCGTGCCGAAAATGTTCAACCCTTCCAACACTCCGGAGCTCCGCTCCATCGAGAAGTACTGGGCGATTATAGCTGCTTCACTTTCTTACACACTTAAATTATTTTGCCGACCTCAGCAAACGGATTGCCGAGAATCCAACAGCTGAGATTTCGGTAAAAAAAAATTGCCAAAATCTCGGTAAACTTTTTACCGAAATATCGTTAAAATTTTACCGAATCTCGGCAAACCAAATTTTTTACCGAGATTTCGGCAAACGTTACCGAGATTCGGTAATGGTTTACCGGAATCTCGGTTAAAGTTTTGCCGAGATTCAGCAACTATTTTACCGAGATTCGGCTGTTGGATTCTCGGCAATCCGTTTTAACCGAAGTCGATTTCGGAAATTAAGTGTGTAAACGACCTAAGGTAGTGAAGACAGTCGAGGAACTGAAGAAAGTATGGGTTCACATGCAAAAAACGATTGATTCACAGGTTGTGCAGAATCTCATGGCCGGGGTTGAGGCCAAGGTGTGGGCATTTCCGTATAGACTGCCATCTGTTGCAAGAACCGCGCGAAGCACTGTCTGCCATGATGGATTTTTAGTTGACGTTTGCCTAACAAGCACACTACTACACGAATTGCCTGTAAGTTTTGTTCGCATCATTCAGCAACGTGTACACTATCAAAAGTCAAAGCGATCGAACACTAGCGCCACTGGTGGAACGATCGCGTCGGTCAAATGAAATTCAAATTCATCGTTAAACGCATGTACGTCTGTTTGTCTGTGACAGTACAGTAGTGACGCCTTTACACGGATAGTCGTGTTGCACGATTGCAAAAAAGAAGTAGAGCTCGAGATTTGTATGAACGATTACCGGATCTTTTCGTAAAGGAAAGAGTCTTGACTTCCTTGGGCACAGAGTATGGGCGCATGCCTGCCACACGATATAATCCATGCAAAAAGGTCATTAGCTGAGAAAGATCTCAGGTAATAAATGTGGAAGTGCTAAACTAGCTGAGAAGCCAGCTTCCCTCCCAGTGGGAACGATATGCCAAGAAAAAAGAAGAAGATTCGTCGACAAACACATATATTCAAAACGTGTTTCTACTCGTTTACGCATTTAGACTCTACTGACGTTTTCACAAATTGTTCTCAAAACAAAAGGTGAAAAGCAGGGGGGTTAATATATTTTTTACGTGACATAATTTATGGATGCTTCCCAATAGATGTCGCTAATTATGACTGGAAACTTTGTCGAATACACCATGTTTCGGAAGTGCTTCGTTTCGTGGTTATTAATTTATTACCACTAAATCCTGACTCTCATCGCGTTGTAGATCTTATGTACTGAACATCCCGACAAGTTAGATAATCTAGAACA
>NW_018734408.1:0-39846 GCF_002204515.2 Aedes aegypti | reverse complement strand
TTTGTAGCCACGGACTCTAACCACTCGGCTAAGGAAGGCCCTTGACTTGACTCCTACCATGTATCGTAGATGCTCAATATTAACATAATGTCGAAAATTTAACTCTGAAGCGATTGTACCCCGTTTGGCATAAAGTCGTTTGGCATAAGGTCGTTTGGCATAAAGCCGTTTGGCATAAAGTTGTTTGGCATAAAGTCGTTTGGCATAATGGTCGTTTGGCATAATGGCCGTTTGGCATAATGGTCGTTTGGCATAATGATTGAGTTAGAATGAATATCGGCATTTTCGAAGCTTCTACCGAGATCAACACCACTGAGCCCATAGCAAAATTTTTTCGTAGTTTCTCAAAAAGCGTGGTGGTTGTTCAGAGATAATCCAAGCTATGAATGTCAAAAATTGTAGTGACATTAAAGAGCATCTATATAAATAAAAATAGAGTGGTGTTTGTATGTCACGAAATAACTTGAGAACGGGACACCCGATTTGCACAATTTTTTCACTGTTGTCTTCTTGTAGGGTTCCGACGTGTTCGTGTGACGAAAAAGTTTAGGGATGTTGCCGGAAAATTTGGTAAAACGGGTGTGTACTAATATGTCATTTTGTATAGGAGATTCCATTACATTTTTCAACAGCCTACTTGATGGCAAGACAAAGTTTGCCGGACCACTAGTAACTAAATAAAACTCGTGTCGGGTCTGGTGGAAGATCTTTTTGGAATAATAATTTTCTCCACATCCCAGAACAAAGTATCGTTGAGTTGTCAAATGAACAACACATTTTTGAAAGAAAATATATGTGGCAAAACTTTTGAACGATTCAATATAAATTTTAATTTTGAAAGTGTACATCAAAAATACTGTCTATAATCGAAAGGATGGAAAATTTGTGATTAAAATAATATTTTTCCAGCATATCTTGAAAGGAGATCTTGTGTTTAAATATGTTGAATATTTACAGGTTCTAAAGTAATTATTATTCTAGCAGCACATCTTGCAAGAATTGCGAAATAAATAAATGGTGAACATTTAGCTTGACTAAATAATACAATTTAAAACAGTATAGGGGAGATCCCCCAGTGCCGGACAGCACCCAATACCGGACAAAGCCGAAACATTGAGAAATCATGGTCCAATCAAGATGGTGTATTAGTAGAAAAGAAAGCTATTATGTAGACTAATGATTGCGTAGAATAACACATCCTTGAAATATGCATGCCTATTTAAAAAAGTAGAAAAGTTTGAAAATCTTTAAAAAATTGACGTATCCACTTAATTTTGAGCCTATTTAGTAAATATTTTGAACATGAAAAGATACTTTGAATCCCGCAAGCATGATCGAACATAATCCTAATTTGATAGTATGAATGTATTTTGTACCTTAATTGAACTAAATATGGACAAATTACAATTTTGGTTAAGCACCTCCTGTCCCTCAGTTTCGGACAGCTTGATTTGTTATATGATATCTTTGTAATTATTGCATCAGTGTCTCAGAATACTTTTATTTTTCATGGGTTCCGTCGATCATGGTATCAAATATGCAATAAAATTAAGAATAATGAACATTCAGAACAACATCGTAAAATGTGCTATTTTTCATCATATATGAAAGAGGTTTTTGATAGGCATCTTGCAAACTAAGAAAAACTCAAATTATTCTTGTAAATGATGCAAATGCATTGAATTGGTAATTATAAACTATTCCTATAGTGTACACATTCGATGATGTTCAAATTTACAGAATTCGAGGCATTTCCAGATCTTGTCCGGTATTGGGTGCCACTTTTCTAGATCGATCAATTTGGTACTAAAACTCATCATCAAAATTCAATATCAAAATTCATATTTATATTTTCAAATTTATTTTTGTACACTATAAAAATGATAATATTTATCATAAATGGGTAACACGAGCCCATAAAATCAATATTTTTCGAATTATGAATTTAGTGGCTTAAGTGTCCGGTACTGGGGGATCTCCCCCTAAATATAAAGAACAGCCTATTTTTAGAAGAAGGCAAAATTTATGATTAAATCAATAAAAGATTGGACGGCAAAAACTATTGCGGCATAATAAAATGAAAAGACATCAAAAATTGCGTTCAGAATTATAGCTCTTGTCCTACTTTTCCCCGAATGTCGTTTCTCTGAATGTCGGTTCCCCGAATGCCGGTTCCTTGAATGACTCGTTTCCCCGAAAAGTGATGCAGTTTAAATAGGTGCTATAATAGTTTTTAGTGGCTGGAAGGTAAACGAGCAAGAACGATAAGCAATCAAAAGAAGCAGGTATTCTGTCATTCTTGGCTATACTCATGGTGGAAAAAATATTGAGGACGGTAAAACTCGAAAGAACCACCAATTAAATAAAGAAGGGTGCATATCAGATGGCTCTGAAATGTTTAAAGTTACGACAAGTATGAGTGCCACAAACTTTTCGGGGAAGTGGACTTTTTGTTGAAGCGGGATATTCGGGACACTGGTATTCGGGATACGGGCTGGCAACCCATCAAAGTAACTGCAGTAATCGATTTCTCTTTTTGCTGATAACTTGAGCAGATCAATGTTATCAATTGCCGCCATTTTGTCAGTTGGGAACAACAAAATATCTAAAAAATAAAGAAATCTTGAAAGAACAGTTATTCCAATAGCGGAACACAAAAGAAGAATTTATACTTGAAAGAAGGGTAATTTCTGCATAAATTATAAAATATTATTGACAATAACTTTCCTAATATGCTTTAGTTTATTCAAGAGCATATGATAGTAGAATAAAGAGACATTTTGTATCAATTATTGTCAATTATTGAATCCACAACAAGCCTGATGTCATCAGACAGATTCAATAGAAACGTAAAAACGAATCTCATCTTAAGAAATTCTTGATTTCAGACTCATTATGCCAAAGGACTATTATGCCAAACGACCATTATGCCAAACGACCTTTATGTCAAACGACTTTATGCCAAATGACCATTATGCCAAACGACTTTATGCCAAACGGCTTTATGCCAAACGACTTTATACCAAATGACATACCACCCTCTGAAGCTGTTAAAAAGCATTTCAATTTTTTCAAAATAAGTATTTAGCTTATATTCTAAACATTTTGAAAATTTGAAAAAAAAAATCAATTTTTGTGTGTTGATAAAAACGGAATACAGTCAACTTTCGTTCGTTGCACTAAACCTGTAGCCCACTTAGTGAAAGACTTTCACTAATCGGGCTGAGTTTTGAGCTGTCAAATAACATAGAACAAAAGAAAAACAGAGCTACCAACATTGATAAATTGCGTCTTATGTCAGAAAATGACGTTCGCCTTCGTTTTAGGTGGGCTATAGCCCAACTAACGGGAGCCCAATTAAAACGTAGCCCACTTGAAGATAGTGCAACGAACGAAATTCGACTGTAATTTGTTGACGAAATCGGAACGTGACAAAATCGAAGCGTGACAAAATCAAAACGTGATAAAAATGGAACATACCTGTATTGGAATTGGTTAGCGACGAGGAAAAGTCTGTTGCCTTTGAAGATTACTACAGCCCAGATGAAGATTTGAACGATTAAAATGTAATCCTTAACAGTGTCGTCGAGTCAGATTTAGCATCTTTTCTTAGAACACAAAATATCTCATGCTGCATTTAAGCCTTTATTGACCCGTTTGTCGCAATACGACCGAACCTTGCCAGAAGATCCGTGGCGTTTGTTAGATACACCACGAAAGTCCGCTTATGTAATTGACATTGAAAGAGGCCAATTCTGGCATCAAGGTCTTGGTAAGTCTGAATATATGTAATTCAAATTTAACTTAAATCTATCGTATAATGTCAATTACAGAAAACTGTATTGAATTGATGATGCTTTAAACTGGCTCCCACTGTATACCGTATATACCACTGCCTCTACGCCAGTTCATGCAGGAATGTATGGGTTGGTGGAAAGGCATGGCAGAGAGGTTTGCTCTTTGGTTAGCAAACTACCTATGTATCAGGCGTAAGGAAAGGCGTGCTATAATGATGAGAAAGGGAGGGGATCCTGGATTTCCAGTGTGGATTCTGGGATGGCAGTGTAGATATCGGGATTTCAGTACGGATCCTGGGGATCCAATATGGATTCTGATTTTCCAGTGGGGATGCTGGGAATCCAATGATGATCCTGATGCTGCAGTCTGGTTTTTGGGTTTGCAGCATGGATCCTGGAATTTTAATGATGGTTGTGTTACTTCATTGTGGATCCTAGGCTTCTAATGTTGATATCTGGTTTCCAGTGTGGTTTATTTCATTGCAGTGTGGATCGAAGTGTGTCAGGTTGGATCTTAGGATTGCTGTGTGGATCCTAGGATTCTATTTATTTATTTGTGGATCCTGGAATTTGTTGTAGAAACTTTTTTTCGATTAATTTTCTAAATTTTGATTATTGGGAAATAGGAGAAAGGAATGATCGATCACATACCACATGAGCTTGCTTGACGCCGGCCTCCCTTGGCTTTCTGGGGCCCAGATCGGCTCGTCTTCATCCTACGGAACGGCATGCTCTTCACTCGCCTTGCACTGGCAGCGGTTGTTGGCTTTCGTCGGGAAACTGGCTCCTCAATCAAACCCAGCGAGGGTGGAGGGGTGGCACATCGGCGTTAAACCATAGATGGTAGGTGGTGTCAGATCGAAGCCAACCGACGGATTTCAAGCTGGCTTGGCTCACTTCTAGTTTTCAACAGGCTGCTCCATCAGCTGATCGGCCGTCGATTTTTAATTGATCGGAGAAGGCTTCTACGACGACTCCGTAGCTCACATGGAAAAACAGTTTAGGGGAACTGGGTGTAAAATGCGCCGTTGGGGTAAAACGCGCCACCCTTGTTTTGAACGAACGACGTGCTTTGGGACGCTGTTTTTCACTCGAGATAATGGAAAATGTACTAAAATGCTTCTCTCTATATACAGTCACCCCACAGTTATGGATAGCACACAGATATGGATCAAAGTTGGCTTAAACGGAGAATATCTCATCAAATGGAGTTGCAATTACGCAGAACACATTTTATCGACGTGAACCATAAATCTGTACAGCATTGAAATCAATCATAACAGCTTCTAGCATATTTTATTCGTCCGTATGAAATAAAATGTTATCCGTATTCATAGAATCGTTGATTCATAACTGTGGGGCTTTGAAACCCTTACCACAGTTATGAATCAACGATAAGACGATTCCGAAAGAAACGCCGAAACGTACACTTTCACTAACACACCATTCGTTTACTTCACAGATAAATTGCTTTTATAGTGTTCTGATCCATAATATGAGTCGATTTGATCCATAATAAGGACCCTCCTGTTCCACTGATCCACATCTGTGGGATGGACAACGTTTGAAATTTCTATCGAAATCCACACTTTTTCGTAAATAACCGTGATTTTTTATGTGTGTTCTCGAAAACAACTATATTCGCCATTGCCAGGCGGGTGATTTTGTTTTGTACAAGGTCACCATGATTTGTAATCATATTTTATTCTAAAAAACGACCGTTAGCTGATCCATAACTGTGGGGTGACTGTATTTTTAATTGTTTTCCTGGCAAAACCACGTGAGAAACTCTAAAAAACGTTTTTTGCTGTTTTTGTTGTAATTTTGTGTTATTTTCGAGGCCATTTTTCAGGCCGATAAACAACAAAACTTTTGAAATTATCACCAAGAATCGACTTGTGCACTCCCAAAGTTCGTATTCCATGCGATAGAAGTGTTGAATTTATCCTTAAAAAGCGTATTGAAGGACTTAAACTTTAATCAACTCGTGGGGCAAAACGGCCACTCCTATTTCATAAAACCTAAACAGCCGTTTGAATTCAAATTCCAGCAAACGTAATGCCAAGCTCTAGTTACGTGCCAATTTGAACCTTACAAATGCACATTTATCGAATCAGCATGTATACTATAATCGAACAATAACATCTGATCAAACGCCCTTATGTATGCAACGTATTTGCAGGCATGATTGCGCATGCGTGCGCGCGAACAACTAACGCCGAGATCAGGTGGCGCGTTTTACCCCGCAAAAAATAAAAATGCAGATAAGCAAGCATTTTATAGAAATTGATTTATTAATCCCAGAAAAAAAGAAAATGGATGGCTGTTTCTACTATTTGATAGAAAACATATTTGTCTATGAGATAATGAATAAAAAAGAGGCTTATAATAATGTTCTTCATAGCTAAAAACGCTTCCTTCCTTAGAGGGCGCGTTTTACCCCCAGTTACCCTATTAAATTATTAGCAATTTGAGTGATAATTAGAAGTTCGGCAGTCAAAACTTCGGCGCCGGCATTCTAATTTAGTGCTTTGCCGACGCATAAGGATTGCCTCTGTCGGTGTAGCACTTCGGTAGAAACTTCGGTGATATTTCATTTCACTTAAGAACTTAGGTCTAAAGTTAACCTAAATACACAGTAATTGGTTAATGGGTTTAATGCTCACACTAAGATCTTCCGAAAATTCCTTGGAGTTTAGGCATATGATTCTACAAGAGTAAACAAAGTTCTTTTTATAATTTTTCAGCACTAGAATATCTCATAGTTCTGATCGCTATGAGATTGTTATATTTTTCTCAATCGTTTTTTTTTATCAAGATACTTCTCGTTTTGATAATTAAGTGCGCACAAGAGGTGTTCTAGTTCATCCAAAAACTTCCTGAAATGAATGCCTTCAATTTGCTGATGTAGTAAGTGGATGGTTTTTAATAATGGCATAGGCTTTTAAGTTATCAGATAGAATGCTTCAAATTATGACATGTACTCTTAACCCTTCATACAAGTATACTGAGTTTATTTTTATTTGTCTGGATGTTTTTGGTTCCCTAGAACTTCATGGGATATAGGGCATAGAGTCTACTAAGTATATCTCTACCGACGATCTTGGTCCTACTAGGACACCATCGATCCTCAAATTTCTGTTGAGAGTAGCAAAAGGAAGTCCAAAAGCAAAATTTGTTTCACCAGTTTATAGAAATAAAAATAAACAGCTTGATTTTATCAAATTTACTTCCTTGAATTACGCAGTTGAATCCTTTAAATCTTTCTAAGTAGGTACGGAATTCCAAATTCTCCAATAGATAACAAATTATGCGAATAGATTTGAAAGAGCTTACTTATATTCTAGATTGGATGATGCTCAGACTAGCACCAGCACACCTTTAAACTTCAACAAATATTACCCAGTACATTAATTGAGACTACAGTACGTGTTACAAACAATCAAACCAATCTGTTTATTGTATGGCAGATCTGTGTGCGGTCTTATGACATATGCTTCCGGATGTTCTTGGAAGAATTGAAGCTATTGTTGCATTTGCCAAGATTCTTCTATTTTTCTGAACATGTATCAAATTCAAAATTTTTCAATTTGTATCAAGATATGCTCCTAGATTGAAGACCACTGTTTCTTGATTCTTCTTGGATGACCTATATTCAAAAAACGATCAAAAAAACGATCAACTGATGGAACATACACTTCGTAGTTGCTACTCCGTGATCAATCAGGATAGTGGTATTTGCACAGAGAACCACTCAGATGGGAGCTTGGGTTTTAGCTTTTTACCATCTTCAATGTGCAATTACACTATCCTTTCATATTTCTAGATTGATAACGGCGCCGGCCACGTCCTTATGCCATCGGGGATAGGAAGGAATGTTTTAGATAGTCGTTGTTACTAGAAAACCGGAGAATCTCCTGCATTTCCCACAGCTACCTTGGAAGTAGGATGTTTTGTTAGTGATGGATGGGGGTATTCGACCGTATGGATACCACTGTGGTAAGCGGTTAAGTCGATTATCAGTTCTAGCGATAGATAGAACCGATAATGTTTGCGTCATAACGGCGCAGAGAGATAGAGAAAGATAGCTATTAGGTAGAACGTTACAAAGATGAGAAAGGGACGGGCCTGGATTGAACCCACGACCTCCTGCTTGAGAAGCAGAAGCGATAGCCATTAGACTACCAACCCCGTCTGATGTTCTTGGATGACCTATATTGTGAACAAACAAATTTTCCATTTCTATGGAAGATTTCCATAAATTTAATGAATTTCTAAGAACACATACTGCATAAATCATCCACTTAATCATCCACTATGTCACTCATTACGTATCATTACGATCACCGTAACTAGGTACTACGGGAATTTCTTGGATGACTCAGATCATCTTTGAAATACAACAAAACAATACAACATCAAAACCAAAGTAACATATTGTTGTAAACTACTTTGCAGGAGCAAAAATTTTAAAAGAAGCAGAAAAAAACGCTTGTTGATCTGGAGACTATATTCCAGAGTATTCTGGGGTATAAGGCATCTATGACCAATAATATGTATTGATTCGGGAGTTGGTGGTCTAATGGCTACCGCTTCTGCTTCATAAGCAGAAGGTCATGGGTTCAATCCCAGGTCCGTCCTAGAACTAGAGACGGACAAGAAACCGTTTCTCTAACGCTTCCATCCTTCCATCATTATAGCAAGTCGTTCCTTACGCCTGATACATAGGCAGTCTGCTAACCACAAAAGCAAACCTCTCTGCTATGGCTTTTCCCCCAATCCATATACTCCAATTTGCTCCTGCGGTATGAAAGTACTACATATTTCACGACGGGTTCAATCAACGGCGAAAATTACAGAACTGAATGCATTAAAAATGGCTTCTGCCCATCTACTGAAAGCATACCATGCCTCCATTGTTTTTGCCAGACCTAGCATCGGCTCACTATGCTTCAGCTACTTTGGAGATGCTCAAGAAGGAATAAGTCGAATTTGTAGAAAATGATCGAATCCATCAAATTGCTCAGAACTACGCCTCACTGAAACATATTGGGCAACAATCAAACGGCATCTTAAGAAGGATGGAAGAGAAGCAAGCTCCATCGATTTTTTCAAGAAAGTGTGGTCAGCAGTTCAAAAAGCAGTTCGAAAAGTTCCGAAAAAAGTTGTGCAGAATTTTATGGGAGGTATCAAAAGAAAAGTAAGAGCATTCTCCAGTAATGCTCAATAAATGTTCAAATTTATGTGAATTTGATATAAATTACGTTGATTTCCATGTATTTTAGGAAAAACTCATGAATTTGTACGAAAAATAAACAGTTTACTGTAAAAAAAACACGTGTCCACTTTCTTAAATGAACAGTCCTTAATAAATACTCACAATTTCGGTGTGTTTTCCCAAAGGAACAAATTGGCTCCTTTGCGCCCGTGCTGCATCTTGTTTTCACAATCTTTATTTTGATATGCATATTTTGACAGCACGGGTGCAGACATAAAACACACGAAGAATGACAGACACAAACATGACAGTGTACAGGGCTTCACAAAACATTTCTCACGTAACATAGATGTTTAATCGGAACATAACAACCAAGTAATAGTTAAAGATAAATCACATTCTTTCTGCGAAACTTACATATATTTTCAATACGTAATTTTCTATTGAAAACCGATAAATTTTCCTCAAAAAACCGATACGGTCATATTGGAGGTTAAAACAGTTGCAATTCAAACAAGAATTAGTCCAAGTTTCCCTAAAAAAGAAGGATTTTGAATAGATATCGAGTTATGGAGAGAAATTTACCTTTGACGTCACATTGACTAGTGGAGATATCGAGTTACGGAGAGCACGGTGTATGAAAATTTGGAGGGACCGAAATATCCATCGAGTCTTAAATTCGTGTGGACCGTAACAATATCAATCAATAGTTGTAGAGAGTCGACTGTATTTCGATTATATAAATCATTTTATAGAACATGGTAATAATCATTAACTTAAAATTTTGAAAATATTCCAATTAAACGATACCAGATAGAGAGTTGGTATATTCAGCAAACTTGTTTCAATTTTATTCATTCACAACTTTGTCAAAGATACCATATTAGAAAATCGTCAATAAAAAAGTTGAAACTTTCAACGCCACCTGTGGTGGAAAACCGCAACAACGGTTCTGGTCACTCGATGTGCCATTTTTTTGAAAATTCTCATCCGAAGATACTATAATAACGATTTTGAGCGTTCGTCCACTATGCAATGGTGTCTTTTATGTAGTTTTGACAATTGAATGATTCTTCGGAAACTGACTATCTTTTAATAATAGTAGCGCTCGCAAGTGATGTTTTCTCAGTATTTACTTTGACATTTCTACCGATAAAAATGATTTCATTCCCGCGTTATCACCTCATCTTTTTGTCTGCCATAATTGAAAATTGACTGTTATTCTCCTAGGGTAAATGAAGCAGCATCTGAAAAAAGATGATGGCGAAGCTTGTTAAAACTTTTCCCTCGGCCAGCATCCCATTCCCAACCCGTACCCAAAAGCCGTGAAGTTTATCTGCCAACTTCAGTTCCGATTTTTCCTGTCCAATTAGAAAACAAGAAAAACTGCGCGAGAGAGAGAGAGAGCTTCGCATGCCGGTGGATCGGTTTCGATTTTTCTCCATTTGCTACCACCACTAACTGCGCCGAAGGATAGATATGTGCAATTCGATACGGCTTTGGATTCATTCTCACCACCAAATGCCAGCCTATCGTAAAACTTTAATCACTCATGGTCATAAACCGGAGCTATGATGATCGAACGATTCGCGCTTCCGTTCTTTTGTGGATGTATTGTTTCCTTTTGATATTGTATTTTTGTGTGCAGATAATTGCAATAAAAGGCTACAATTTCATTGAAAACGTATCTCTCGCTTCTACTGATAATTTCAATCGACATTTTATTCAGAATCGAGAAATTTGGATTATTCGAAAATTGTAACATGAACCTTTTTGAATCTATGAAAAAATATCGAAAGACAAAACGTTCAAAGGACATAAGGGCGAAAGACAAATGGTCGAACCTCTTCTCTTGTATTTCGACCTTTTGTCCTTTCGACGTTTTGTCTTTTGACCTTGTGTTGGATGCGAAAATGGCAACTCTAACTTATTTGGTGTAGACAATGAAGTGCTCATGTAGAACTAATAAACTGAGAAGCAGGCATTATTCCAGTCGGGTTTATTAAGTTGTCGAGGAAAATGAAAAACGTGAGATAATTTTTTTTTTGCAAGGGAGATCACAAAACTGTTGGATGAATTAATCAGAGATTTCCGTTTCTCATTCTCGCGTTCCATTTCTCATTACAGAGATACTAAAATCAGTGAGTGGGGATCTGGGTCAATTCATTCGGTGTCAATTTTATTTGATTTAGTTTGTGCTTCTTCCGTCCGGACTGAATAGAAATGACTGGATGTGCGTCGTGCCCTGTTTAGTTGATTATTTTTATGATGACGGATGACGATTTTTCGATTTATCGATTTGATATATGTACATTGTACAGCTAAGATTCTTTTTTCTCCGTCATTCTGTTTACTAACAGTTCTTCAAGTTTTTCTGATAGGAATCACATTTGAAAACTACTGACCTTATATTTGACCCCACAATGCGGCGTATTAAAGTGCTTATTATTGCAAAGTTTCAGACCATATGTTCGTGGATAAACCTCATGACGAAGTGAATCATGGAAGTGCCATGAAATTCCTTACCGTCGCCTGCTTTTGATATTCTTCATTACATATTCTGATCAGAAGAAATTCAAAAGAATTCAAAGATAATTCATAGAGCATAAGACTTTTGATGGATAATTTGAGTTTATACATTTTGCTGGATAATTTTAATCTATTCATAATCTGGCGATGATACGATTAATATTTTTAGTCGGCTCAGAGCTTTCAAAAGATGATTTGACTCTAACGAATGAAGCTTATATGTTCGTCAAGACGCAAAGCCTATGTGACGGATCACTGCAGCAAATAGTCATCCAATGCTGGTTGAGTGACGAAGACGAGTTTCGTTCCCGACTTTTCCATTTGACGACGACGATTGTGTACCCACCACTGACTGCGTGGAAGGATAGATATGTGCAAATCGATACGGCTTTGGATTCATTCTCACCACTAATGCCAGCTGTCGTAAACTTCAATCACTCATGGTCATAAACCGGAGCTATGATGATCTAACGATTCGCGCTTTCGTTCTTTTGTGGATGTATTGTTTTCTTTTGATATTCACCACATCGAGGTGTGGTGAATCTACTGTGTTAGTTAAATCCTTAAATAGTTTTAAGATACTTGCTATACTACTGTGGATGTCTCTTCTCTTTGCTGTTATCTTGCAGCAAAAACACCCATGATCCATGGATCCGACGAATTATCGGACACGTCTAGTCTGACACTCAAATCATATTTAGATTTGTGGTTCTACCGACTTGATGTCATCCTGGTAAACCGATTCAGAAGATTATGTGTCGGAAACGTGTCTGTCACTAACACTCTGATCCTCTGCGGTGCGGTTAACAAATCATCTGATTTGGCACTGGTGAGCTCTAGCTGCCCGTTATCCTCCCTTGAGCATCTCCATTGCGCATCATAGTCCATTATCCACCACTCAATCAAAGTTCTCCTCTATTCAACTTTATAAATCACATAACTCTGAATGAAACATCCACGCCAGCCAGTAGATATACCATGCCGATCAGGGGACACACAATTTCACCTCAAACCCGTCGAGAAGAGAGAAGCCACTCAAATCCAATTCTCGGGTCCAGCTTCGGGGACCCCACGCGCTTCCCTGTCAAGCGATGACCGGTGCACTTAACAATGACATAAATTCTCGAAAACTTATTCATACAGACTCAAGTCAAAAAAGTATACAAACTTACTTTATCGATCCTACGTGTTAAGCAGGCGGAATTCTACACGTACCGCTCTGTACCAACTCAACTTTTCACTTTTAGAACGTTTAATTTCCGGATTTACAAAACGACGAAAGTAACATTTTCAACTTTCGCAACCTAACCATACTTTCGCCGCCCCGCTGTATGGAGAGACAAAGTGACTTAACCACGAATCAAAACAAAACACTACTTGAGCCGATTTTACACTGGTAGAAAAAAGTCGAAAGTAACTGAATGAAACGGCTTATCATTTTCTTATAATTATTTTTGTGAGAAATAATAGAAACTACCTAGTTTTTGACCGTGAGCTGAGTGTATGCAAAATTTGAGCGATGTACACGGCAAAAAAATGTTAAAAAGGTGATTCATTTTAAAACAGTTTTAGAAGATAGATTGTGATTTTTCCTAATTAATTTTCTCAAACCCGTATAAAAGTTACTTACGTCGATTTGAAAAGTAATCGAGAATTGTCTTCAAACTTGTGACAATCTTCCTCGTCGTGTGAACAAGATGCTTTTCTTATCAAACATCTGCTCCGGTCCGGCGATGGATACAATGGAGTAAGGGTATGCAATATTTCGAATGATTCCGTCATATCAAGAACGATGTAAAAACATAGTGTTCCAAGCTAAGTAGAATTCAAATTACTCATGTGAATGTTGCAAATGTTTTGAACTGGCAACGGATTAAAACACTTTCAATTTTCATAATTTCGAGATGTTTTAGATTGTATAAGATTGGTCAATTTGGACTAAAATACATTATCAAAATTGGATGTCTTAATTCGTCTAAATATTTAAAAAAATATCAGCAGCCTACTTGATGGTAAAACGAAGTTTGAAGGCACCACTAGTTAATAATATTTATTATAAATGTATAACAAGATCGCATAAAATCAATAACTTTGGAATACAGTGGGGACCCGATTTTGTCAGCCCCTCGATTAATTTTAGGCTGACGAAATGTGGAACCTGACAAAATCGGGTCAAATTTTTGGTTTCTGTTTTTCAAAATTTGACGTGTTGATTTTGCTTATGAACCACATTCACAACCTTTACTTTTAAGGTGGCGAGGGACATGGGCGTAGCCAGGTTTTTTGTTTGGCAGAGGGAGATGAGACCTCACAATTTCATTCTCATATTTTGCGCGGAAAAAATCTTTATACACTGCCCATGCACCCTTTTTGCATGAACCATAAAATAATGCAGTTTCTCCACCCTACTTTTTCACAGTAAGCAAAGAAAGATCCTAAACACGTCATGAAAAACGGGTCCATTTAACGTCTTGAAAAATTACTTATTGGAAAAACTCTAAAGATTCGATTCGTAGTGATCCCTCTGATCGCAATTTTGTTCTGACCATTAGGACTACTTGAACCTGACCTAGTCCTACATGACTATTGAATTATTTTAGATTTTTTCTTAAAATACCGAAATTCCCATAATAAATCATGAAAATTCTTTTAAGTTTTTTTCCTAGAAACTCCTTCAAAGTGGCATCAGTAATTGCCTCGAAGATCTTCTTGGAATTCCTTTAGGTATGATGATTCATAGAATGTTTCAACTGGAGATCGGTATATACATTTTCCTAAACAATATTTTGGAATTCATCCAGAAATGTTCTGAAGAATTACTTCAGAAGAAGAATTTGACCTGGAAACGTTGTAAAAAAATATCTTATAGTATTCAACAAAATGTAATTTTGAAAGGATCCTTTCAAGAGCTTATGGAGTTATTCAAATCAGAATCCCAATATAACATAAGGAGCAAATTCTAAAGTTATATTTTGAGATTTTACTCAAGAAAAACACGGAAGAATGTAACAAAGTAAATAAACTAAATGTAGTCAATCCTCAAAAATTAAAATTACTTCATAGGAATAGCGGGTGTAGTTTCTGGACGAGTTTAAGAGAGAATGCATGAAGAAATTTAATCTAGAACGAATACCTTGAAAAATCTCTTTAATAACATACTGATTTCTGGAACAGTTTATAAAATTATTATATGAATATTTTTCGCACAATTTCTAGCAAGATGTTTTGAAAAGGCTTGGTTGTTTGGTAGATTCTTTAAGTTTTGTAATCTATCAGGACGTAATCATTGTATAAATACGAGTGCTGGAAACAATCCTTGAAGACTTCAAACACAAGAATAATTCCCATTGTAAATTTCTATCGTACAGAGGACAGGAGGCATTGCCATTGCCCGCATGGGGGTAGATGCGTGCATGACATCGAACATCATCATCAGTATTAATGTTAATGTGGTCAAACATGTTCTCATGCTGAGACAGACTATTATTTCCTTATTTTGTTTTTGGTCAAAACGCCACAATTACGAAAAATATCGACATAAACATAAAAAATAAAGCGCCATTTTTGAAAGAAATTCAATATTTCTCCTTGTATTGCAAACTCGTTTTTTCTCTATCACTTGATGTCAAGGGGTCATCCAAAAATGACGTCCATCATTTGAGGGAGGGTGGAAGGTTCACGAAAGTGTGACAGTACATATAATAGGTATTGGGAAAAGCGTGATAGAGGGGGGAGGGGGGTCTAGAAATTCCGGAAAGTGATGGAATTAATATTTGAATCTTCCCTAATAGGTAATGGTTCTTTGAGGAAATTTTATTTTGGTTTAGTGTTTTCTAGATCAAATAGATCATTCGAATTATCAAAACGGCCGCTTTGAAATGCATAGATAGCGCCACCGTAGTCTCTTGTATTTGACAGAATAGCAATGCATAATGTGAAATTCCACATACAGTGTTGCTGTTTTTATGCAGTGAGTGGCAAATAAGGCTATCCATGAGGACTTTCCGCGATAGGACTGACAGTTAAAAGTGTGCATGCAACTGAAGCGAAGGGGTAAACAAAGCATGCGAGTGTTATCAGAGCTTAACTTTTTCTTTTGTAATCGAACGGTCACTCCAATCGCGAAACGTCAAAAACTCGTGGTAAACGAAAAACCAGCTGATCGCAGCTGTCTCATGGATTGCCTTATAGTTGCACGGTGCTTCATTTGCAAAGTGTCACAAATACCAACGCACGATCAGTATAGGGTAAGTGTTCCCTTAGTTGTGGGTGTTCCTATAGTTGCGGTAGTGCCGTTTTCACTAATTTTATAACATTAGTCACAGAACCGACACTGCCAATCGACGTATTGGCTTGTTGATACACGGAATAGTTGAAAAGAGCGTTCAAATTGCTTTTAAACTGATGAAATATCACTAAAATTGCTAAAACTGTTCTTGCTTGTACCAATAGTTGCGGTAAAGTGTTCCTATAGTGGAGGATCCCATAAGAAAACCACTGATACCGCAACTATAGGAACACAAATTAAAATATACCGCAACTAAAGGAACAGTGTACCAATAGTGGAGGTATTGTTTTTCACTGACATGCCGTGGATTACTGCGATGAAATATTTTTTTCTCATAAAGTCAATGGTCGTTACTTCCCGTTACAACATTAACATGAACATTAATTGCGCTTCTTGAATTTAGGCGGTTTAATGAAGTTCAATAGTGCTTAGTACCTCCACTATTGGTGCATCTACCCTAACACTAGTCGATTTCCTCAGAATAGAAAGTATTGATGTTTGTTTGACTTCATTTGAGTTTTCGGTCAACGTCAGTCCGACAAGTAAGTGAACGCTCGGCAGCAATTCTGTTTATGCTAACTTTTTCACAGAGCAAACAAAAGCAACGTAGTGACAGTTCTCACAGCAAACAAAGCTAATTATGTCAACAATGCACTACTATAGTTGTTCTTCACCTCTGGAGCGATTTTCAAAAACAAAAAATCGTTAGGACGAAATTTTGAGTCACGCCCTTTTGAAGGCGTTACCGTCAAAACTGTCATTTTGTACCTCAATAACGTTGTATTTCAATATCGCAAATCTTCTCTGCATCATTTCTAGCACATATAATATTCAAACCTTGTTAAAGCTCACCAAAATTAATTGTTTATTTTAAGGCTCAAGTCTCTGATGCATTACGGAGCCGATTTCATTGTATAAATAATAATATATGTATTGAAATCGTTTTAAATTATAAAAAAAAACTTAATTGTTTTAAGAATGCTAGTACATGAATATAGTGTATTGCCATAATCATTTTTTCCTTTTTGTTTTGCTTTTACTTTCTTTGGATATTTCATTAGACTGGGTCTTTCTCAAATTGACAAAAAACATTTGAAAAAGCATATTGTATTTATAGGTTATGCATCTGTATAGAAATGCATTCTTATTCGTCATTTATCAGAACGAAACGAATGACGCAAAACATGAAATCCATAGTTGCTTTTGATTTAAAATGTATTTTTTCCACAGAACTTTGTTAGTTTATGTTCTGGCATAGCATACATGGAGCCAGTGGGTTTTAACATTACCCAAACCAAATATTTCTTCATTTCAGTTTATCATTTAATCAATTTCCATCTGTTTAAACATAAAAAGCTTACTGGAAAAGCCAATAAAGGGGCTAAAATGGTGCCATCATAAGCTACCAAGTTATTCTATGCCGAACAAGTTTAGATATTCTACGCCTAAGCTTATCTGTAAAACATTATGAGAAACTCTGCCTTTGGTCCAGAATAAATAATAAGCGCTAGATTGTTATTGTTATTGTAGTTTTCAGTTTCCATCGCCAATAACTTGTATATAAGAAATAATTCAGAAATGCTATTATAGTCCCTCAAAACAGCCTTCCAAGGGAATTGTTTGATATTTTAAAACGTCGAGTTAACGAGTACTCTATTCGATTTTTTAATTATCAGAGTTAGACGCAACAATAAAATTCAAAACGAGGAAAAAAGCGTGAAATACAGAACTGTAGCATTCTCAAAGAGTGAATGTACCTATAAAATACAACTTGCCAATTCATTAAGTGCCATGTTATAATTATCTTTTCAAAACACTTTAAACTTGTGATGAAGATTTTGTAATTCAAATGATTTCATTACGTATACAATGAAATCAGCTCCGTAATGCCTCAGTGCAGTTGAGCCTGCAATTAAACAATCAATAATGACAAACTTAAACGAGATTGTTTAGTTTATTTCATTGACAACTTTCAGAGACAAATTTTTGGGACTGACATACAATATTAGTGTAGTGAAATTCAACGATTTTAATAGTACGCCTTCAAAAGGGCGTATCTCAAACTTTCGTCTAACGATTTTTTGAAAATTTGCTCCAAAGATGCAGAACAACTATATAAACAGACTGGCGATAAAAGTATTAATTACTATTTTTTCTTGATAATTACGGTTCACTTTGCACCGTGATTGAGCTCACTGACGACATGTATTATTTATTGCTTATTTTCTACCATACAGTTTCCAAAGTTTGTTATCATGTGAATACAGAATTTCCATTCCTTTTTCTGACTCGCAAAATATTAGCTTAAGCGCATCAATATAGGTATCTTTACATTTCAGTGCAACTTTCACAATTCATCATTTACTCGATACTTCCGGGAAAATTTGAAAGATGACCAAAACACAGGTCATTTTTTAGTTACAGAGAGTAGAAATCTGTAGTGGGATTGATACTCGGTTACTTTTTATTATGGCTAATTCAATATGAATGTTGTCTTGTTCGTGCTGCTGAAAAATCGATGGAAACTGATATCAACTCATTTTGACGGAATCTGTCGTACGTAATTAATAGACAGTCCATAGTTACCATGATTTTTTGTTTTCCAATTGATTCTATGAATTGAAAATTGAGTCATGGAACATTGAATCATGGTGTTTGACAGTAGATAAGGTATATGTACCAATTATAGCTATAGTACCAATTTGTGGCAATAATTGAACAAAAGAGATTAATTTCATCTTTCACTGAAGTATAACAGCTGATATTCACAGGAATCATAAAACTATTACATTCGTTAACTCATTACGCGTGTAAGGATGGACAAATTATTGATGAAATTATGAAAAAATCCACGTCTCGTCTGGGATTTGAACCCAGGAGTAGGAGGATCTTCTCTTCATCGTAGCATTAAACTGATTGTACCCCGTTTGGCATGAAGTTTGTTTGGCATAATGGTCGTTTGGGCATAATGGCCGTTTGGCATAATGGTCATTTGGCATAATGGTTGACTTAAAATAAATATCGGCATTTTTAAGCTTAGTGTTCGTTCAGAGACTTTCCAAGCTAAGAATTTCAAAAATTGTTGTGACATAAGAGAGCATTACTAAATACAACTCGTGACGGGTCTCTACATCTCAGTACATAGAATATCTTTGAGCTTGTTGCGATTAACATATTTGAAAACAGTAAATGGCAAAGAAAGTTCGCAGTTATTCATCAAGGGAACGCTCATAGATTATTTTGCTGCAGATCAAGCTCTGTTCAGTTTGGACATAACACGTGATGAAAATTACTTGATAAAAGAATGGACTTTTTAGCAAAATATTAAAAGTTCTTATCCAAAGATCTATCAATGCGACTTAATCGAAAAATAGCCTATATACGAGAGCAGAATTTTTCGTTTAAATTTTAAGGCCCTAACGCAAAAAAAAAAAAATATAACGGCATAGCTCAAATGAACAACACATCTTTAAGAGAAAATATTTGTGACAAAACTTTTCAACGGTTCAACATAAATTCTAATTTTGGATTGTACATCAAAACCATCGTCCATTATCGAGGAGATCACGCGTTTGCCCCAAGAAAGTGTATGTTGAATATTGGCAGGTTTTTAAAGTCATAATCATTCTAACAACACATCTGAACAAGAATTGATAAAACCAGCAAATATAAAAAATGATTAACATTTAGCTTTACTCAATAATAAAGTTAAAACAGTATATATATATATAATAATATATAATATATATATATATATATATAATATATATATATATATATATATATATAATATATATATATATATATATATATATATATATATATATATATATATATATATATAATATATAAAGAACAGGCAATTTTTAAAAGAAGGCAAAATTTATAATTAAACCAATAGAAGAATGGACGCCTAAAAATTCTTGCGGCATAATAAAACGAAAATAAATAAACGAAAAAGTGCGTTCAGAATCATCGAAGTGATTGTGCGAAATGCCATTTCCCCGAATGCAATTTCCCCGAATGACTGATTTTCCGAAAAGTGGTGACGAGAAAAAACGATAAACAGAAGAAAGTATTCTACCATTCACGGCTATACACATGTTGGCAAAAATGCTGAGGACGGTAAAACTCGTAAGAACCGCGATTGAATAAAGAAGGGTGCATGATAGATTGTCAGTGTTCGTTTACCACCCTGAAATGTATAATGTTACGACAATTATGAGTGCTAAAAACTTTTCGGGGATGTGGGCTAGTCGGGGAAATGACATTCGGGGAAAAGTAACACAACCCATCGAAGTAACTGCAGTAATAGATTTTTCTTTTCGCTGATAATTTGAGCAGATCAATGTTATCGATTACCGCCCTTTCGTTCAGTTGGAAATAAAAAAAATACTTTAAAATATAGCTCCAAAAGAACAGCCTATGCTTAAAGAAGGAGACATTTATTGAAATTTTAAAACAACAGTTTTCATACTATAATTATAGTTACATCATAAATAGAAAAAAAATAGAACAATTAAAAGACGGGTAAATCTGTGCTAAATATATAAAAATCTGTGCATCTGTGCAAAAATTTGTTCCAATATTGAAACTCAAAAGAAGAATTAATATTTGAAAGAAGGATAATTTCTGGGTAAATAATAAAATACTATTGGCAATAACTTTCCTAATATTCTTAAATTTATTCAAGAGCGAATGATTGTTGAATAAAGTGTCATGTTGTATTAACTGACTCCAAAACAAGCCTGATGTCATCAGAAAGATTCAATAGAAAAGTTAAAACCAAAAATTGAGAAATTCTTGCTTTCAGACTCATTATGCCAAACGACTATTATGCCAAACGACCATTATGCAAACGACTTTATGCCAAACGGCTTTATGCCAAACGACTTTATGCCAAATGAAACTATGGTCCAGAAATCAGTTTTGCACGGAAAGTTACATTTTGAGCTTTAAAATGAGACATTCGATGAAAAACGGTCTTGCACAAAGTTGTTTGTATTAGTTGGGCCCTTTGTTTTGGTGTTAATGACCAATTAGGGTGGTCCACGTTTTCATAGAAATTGTGTAACTAACTTTCTAATTTGTAGAAATTATAGTATACATGCTTCAGCAAAGTTGTAGACCATTCAATTTCAAGCAACTTTGCCAAAAAAATGACCGATTTAGAGCTTTTTTTCTTACAGGTGACATAGGGTGGTCCAAATAAAACTGGTTTGCTGGCTCTAGCGTTTTCAATTCATATATCTTGTCAAAGTAGTCTATGAAACACTTTTAGAGCTTTTAAAATTGCTAATTTGGTGAGTGAAGAAATTCACTATCTCCTTCTGTTAAGGAGTTATTATTATTGGGGCAAACATAAGAACCCAGTGAACACAAACTCGTATAGGATAGCGCATAAGAGTGCAAAAGTGGAGGCGCTATACGTACATGCGCCATAAGGCTTCATTGCAAAATGTCCGTATATCGCCTCTACATTTGTACTCTTATATCCTATGATATACGATCATGTGTTTACTGGGAACTATCTTTTGAAGGCATTCGAAAGCAATAGAACTATATTATTTAAAAAAAAAACAGATTGTTTATTTTTGTAACTCTAAATTATATGCCCTGAAAATAAAGCATTTTAGCAATAACTTCATTAACTGAAATAGATATATCAACCCAGTAAACACAAAACGTATAAGATAGCGGCATAGAGTACAATGTGGAGGCGATATAACGTACATGCGCCATAAGGCTGCATGCAAGATGTACGTATATCGCCTCCACATTTGTACTCTTATATCTCATCATTTACGATGGTGTGTATACTGGGAATATTGTTACATGAAAACTACTACTTCATCCTAATTCATCTTCATAACAAAATATTGTTTGTTGAAACTGTATGAACATTCTGTTGTAGTCGGCATATGTGCACGGTGAATGGAGTCCACACGGCGATTGGTGACTTGATGGTACAAAATTTATATCTCGTTTTACGAAGCCTCAATAATTCAGTTTATATAGTGAATTTTTATCAAGCTTTTGAGGAAATCGTCTTCTAAATAAAAAATGAAATAGTTTTGTATTAAAACTGCTAACAACTGCATAAAACTGAACTGTTGACGGAAATCTCACCCAAAGCTACAGTTTACTTAAAATCGTCTACTGGAGGTTATCTTATCCTATGAATGATAACCTTTTCAGAATCGTATTGATTTTGAAATTTGTGCTTAACATATAACAAGCATTTTAAAACAACGTTTTTTTTCACGGTCAAAACTAGCCCTAGGGTCACTTGTGTTCTATCCATCATAAATATATGGAAGATCCCTTATACAAAACAAAATTTGTGTGGGAAGTATCTATGGTAATTCATGAGCATCCAATACTGCTAAAACAATCATATTGAGTTTAATAATATTGAACTATATCAAATTTCTGCATAAAAACCCTAAAAAATATTATTAACGATAATCCAGTCTAAAATTGCGGATAATCGGGTCGCCGGATAATCGAGTCCGATCTGTAATCAAAAACATAACTTGTTCTGATAGGTTTTTCTCGTACTCCATACCGTAGTAAACCATTCCTAATAAGATATCAGAGAATATCAGAGCAAAATCTTTTGTAAGTTCCATTGATACAGTATGTCAAAGTAAGACATACTGATCAATGGAACTACGTACATATCCCATACTTATCTGTTCTAAGTTGTCGCAGGCTAATTTTTTTCAAGGGAATTTTAAGATTCAAGTTAAAACGATCGTAAAAGAATTTAGCTGCACATATTTGCACTTTTTTTCAATATTTATCATGGTTTTCTCTACGTTAATTGCATAAGTGGCCTGTATGCATATTAGTAACAAAACTCTTATTTTCGCTATATCACTTAATTTCAAAAGTTTTGTCTCGAAACAAAAACATCAAATTTGTATCATAAAACCCGTTAATATTACATGAGATGGTGAACATATTTTTGGCCGCTTTTCTATATGGAAACCGTTTAGTGATTTAGTATGATAATTAAATGCTCACATTAAACCAGTTTCCAGATCAAATTGCTTCATTGGATATTGTTTTGATGCTACATGCAAACAGTTTACGGATTGTTTTGTAAAAATAAGTTAATGAAATTTTTGAGGTCTGTTTAAAACCATGACAAAGTAAATTGATCACCAAAAGTTATACAATAAATCAGAATAAAGTTTAATAAAACCGGTTGGTTTTGGAAATGTTACTTGGGCTATTAGCACTTTAAGTTATTCCTGCTCCCTTTGTGGTTATCGCGATCTTTTGAGGGTATTTATCCTCTTCCTATGAGGTTTTTAGGGCGTTTCATAGTAAACTCTTAATTTCTGAGTAGTTACAAAATTTTCCAATCAATTTCCAAAAGATTTCAATCGATGAGTTTCACTGAGGTTATCAAGTGGTTACTAGAAGTTTCCTGATTTCCAAACAGGTTTCCAGTTCCCCAATAGTTCCAAACCTAATTCACCGTGGTTCCAAAATAGTTTTTGTAGAATCCCACAAAGTTTTCTCAAAGCGTTTTTAGATGTTCTCAAGAAGATCTTAGAGGTTCCTAGAGTCTTAAAGTGACTTTGAATAGTTTCCATACCATGCGTAGAAAAAGTTATCCTTGGTTCCCATTTGGAATTTATTTTTGATTGATTTCGCTTGCCTAATACTAAAGGAAAGAAAAATATATTTTTGCAAGCTTTAAAAAAAAAAAACAAAATCACGGAACGCGCATTTCGTTTCAACGCATATCGCATACCATTACGATAGAGGTAGATTTGTACGGACCACTATTCCGGACCAGCTCGCTAGTAACACAAAACGAGGCGTCAATTCTGGCACTTGACCGATCGAAACGAAGAGAGACCATTTGGAAGCCATTATGGGACGTCCATCCATTTACCCGAGTGCCAATAAAGCGAACACCTCTATGCTGCAATATTTCAATTAGTGACAAATTGTTGCACAAAAACGTAGATATGTTTCAGTGTGTGTGGTGAGGGAATGTTTGCTTATATGTGCATAAAATGCGGGTGGATGGGGTAATAAACTTTTTGGTAATAAAAATGTAGTTCTGCCTGCTGTTCCGTTGTGGTGGGTCGCAGCTTCATTCTGGTGTAGATCAATCATGCATTGTTGGTTTTCTCGGGCTGAAACGGTGCATGGAATGGAATTCCTGTGAGTGAAGCGGTAAATTTAATAAAGTGCAATATTGCATGGACACTCTCATTCACTTGTTTTATAGGGACCAAAACTTGATATTTTTTGGCACAAAGTTAGTCCTTCCTATCGATGATAGTAGGGATGAAACAGCATGATGAGCACTCTTTTTGTGGAGAAATTGTTTCAACATGCTCGTGTCTGAAATTGAAAGAGTTCCAGTATTTTAGATAATGAATGGTATGGTAACAGCGTGCATGTAAGGTAAATAAAGCTGTACAATGTAAATGTATATGATGTATATGTTTTGAAAGTTTTTTTTATCTACATAAGAAAGTACCGCCGGAACAAGCCTCAATTTATTGGAAACAAGGAACCATTTCGGGATCACTTAAAATTTTTCGAATGACATATCGGTTGTTTAATAAAAAATATGTCATATTTTACATGCTTGGTATTATTCGTATCTTTATACACTTGCTATAACTCGTGATGCATGCGTCTGCGCCACATACCATTTTCCAGTTTCCCACCGAGTTATTGTCCGCAGCACTTTACGCTCGAAAACACCGAAAGCTTTTCGGTCTGCCTCTTCCAACGTCCACGCTTCGTGCCCGTAAAGAGCCACCGGAAGAATCAATGTTTTATTACAGGGCGAATTTTGTTTCCGTTTGCAAGCTACGGGATTTAAGCTGGTTACGTTAGTCCGTAAAAGGCCCTAAATATTCGCAGCCGCACACGTCTTTTCACTTCGCGGGAAACGTCGTTGTCACATGTCACAAGTGTTCCAAGGTAAAAAAATACTTCAACAACTTCAAACACATCCCCATCAAACACTACCTCAGCACCTACACCACCATATCTGACTCTATCTCTACCTGCAACCATGTACTTCGTTTGGTAAAATTAATGGTTAGGCCTATCCTCGTTTTCTCCCTTTTCAGAGGCACGAAGGCCTCTTCCACTGACCTGCGATCGATTCCAATTAGGTCTATTGTCCGCAAAGCCAAGAAGCATGTGCGCCTTGTGATAATAGTGCAATTTCTCTGCACGCCAGATTTCCTATAGCATCCTCGAGTGCATGTTGAACAGTAAATTTGAAAGTGCGTCTCCCTGCTTCAACACGTCTAACTTCACACCTGTTGAAGTTGACACCTCGTTTGCGATCGAACACTTGAACCATCCAGCGTAGCACGTTTCAGCTTAATATGTTTCGCCGGAAAACCATGTTCAGGACATTATCTGCCACAGCTCATCTCTTGGCACTAGTCGCACGCTGCCTTGCAATCAATGAACAGATGGTTGTCTGCAGTTATACCCCGGAATTTATCTAAGACCATTCGCAAGATGAACATCTGGTCCGTTGCCTATCGGCCTTCACGGAAACCTGCTAGGTATTCGCCGACGAAGAACTCCTCGGCGGTCTCAGCTTGTTAAACAGGATGTGCAACAGTATTATGTACGCTGAACTCAGTAAGGTAATTCCTCTGTAGTTGGCATACTATGAGTCTGTACCCTTTCAGGCTTGATAGAAACTCTTCTGCGAGGCAAAGAGGAGGCGATTTTGCCATCTTTCTTCATGTTGCACTCACTGAATCTCTTCCATCGAACCCAGCTGTTTTCGTGTGCGTCGTTGACCCATGCCAATCACTTCCTGCCCGTTGCTTTCAACAGTTTTTTTTTTCAAACACTTCAGTTACGTGGATAGGGTCCCACAGGCTATCGACATCTTTCAAGAAACGTTGATTCTTCCCACTGTTTGTCTATCTACTGGCCGACTTTAATAAAGTTACAAGGATCAGCCTCGTCAGCGGCTAATCCTTTGCAGCTAGCTCTTGCTCAATTGGTGCAATTCTAACATAATGTGAGTGACAGCCGTATTTACTGCATTACACACTAGGCATCCGCACACATTATTTGGATTATGTTGTCGGGGGACGTGTTCCCTCCGCATGTAGCAAGCATGCGATCTCTCACAACAATGAACGTGGGTAATCGACACGACATGCTCCACTGTTTCTTTCACAGCAACAATTGAGGCACGCAAGAGTTTTTGGGTGCCCGAACCTATGCAGGTACTGCCTATAGCAACTCATGTCCTGACAGAAGCTCCGCGTCAGGTAGAAGTTCACTGATGCTGCAACCGCGTTCTTCCTCTTTGGGCTTCTGTGCTTACGCGTCTAGCCCGAAAGCAGATTGCTCGAAGATTTTCAATTGTTTCACAGACCCGCTAGTACATCCGGTGGCCTGTTTTTCTCTGAGAGGGGCTTTTCTCGGCATGGAAGCATCACAGCACCGTGATAACCGTCATCAAAGCGCCCAGTTCATGGTGCCTAATGGTTAGGATTAAGAACGTCACGTCGATAATCAATAACCATTTCCGTCAGAATTCTAACCTCCAGTTTTTGTATTTTTCTTCGAAAGACAATCATTTCCCAATGAATATTAACGCTTTCAGATTTGTTTTATATGTACTCCTGATTTTCTTACAAATATTTATAAAAACATGGATACTCACCCATATTTTGAAAACTAATTCGAGATGCGGCACAGTTTGTTCACCCCTATGGGATCAGCGTGGTGATTTTGCAACAGTTTTTCGATTCCAACCCCTGCATTGGGATGCTTGTTTACATTTGGAAACGTCAAATCAGGTGCGCGCTCAAACTGACCGTGATCCGGTCAGGGCGACCCATACAGGAACACCAACGAATCTAAGCTGAAATTACTCAAACAAACGTTTTTGAACTAGGTTGGAACTTGGCGCAACCCGTTTTAAATTACAGTTTCAACCCAACCCGATTCAGGTCTTCCTTTAGGAAATAATATTTTACTCCACAGATTCAAATTCAAAAACCACCCCCTAACAACAATTCTCCTCATCCACCCAACAGTTACGGTACCGCTCAGAGGCGCGTCCACGTTCCGAATCTCATGGGTAGGACAAACGTTGGCGAATACTTTTTGCACAATAAAGCTAAGAAAAATGCTAACGCTATAAATCATTAAACTGGAAATTGAAAGTTAGTATATTTAAGGGACGGAAGCGCAAATAGTGTCTGTCGTCACCACAAAACAATGGAAGCTTTCCTTTTTGGACGACTGAGTTACCTTAAAATAGGACCAAACAGGAAGCAAGAAAGCAAACCTATCTAATAGGATCCAGGAAATAAGTTAGGAAATTGATTCTGTATACTATCAGAGCAGATATTTCTATAAGATTTTAATAGTTTGTTCTTGATAGTTATCCGTTCTGGCTCGGTGTACGGTAGAAGTTTTTTTTTCCATGATCTTCTCTAGGAATTTTATCAGAAATTTAATTCAGGTTTGTTCATATATTACTTCGGAAATTTGTAAGGGGTACATTTGCTATTATTACTAAGGAATTTCCCATGAAGGGAATTTTTCCCGAAAAAAATTCCCAAGAATGCAGCCTGGATTTTCCCAAGGAGTACAACAGAAATGGATTTCTCCAAAGATTATTTTCGAAAATCCTTATAAATCCTCTCATGAAAAAAACATTCAGAATTCCTCTAAGATTTTATTCAGTGATTCATCCCTGGAACATCCTCCAAATTCCCTGGTCCTATAGATTCAACCAATAAACTAGAAATGCTTCCAAGATTTTTAAGGATTTATCTGATTCTCCATTTATCTGAAGATACCTACAGAAATTGCTCCCAGAGATTCCTTTCTAAGATTTGTACAGAAGTTCGTCACTAATTACATAAGATTTCTTCTTAAGTCTTGAATGAATGTTTTCAGGAATGCCTCCAGATTTTTTTTTTCTGAAAAATAAATCCGTGAGGTATTTTTAAGAAATCCTCAAGTAACCTCTGATAACACATATGTAAGTTTTGAGTCATCATTATCAACAAGGATCTTTGAAAGAACTCATGAACTTTCGAGGAGGTTTTAGAAGATTTATAGCTAATTTATTGGTGATACAACAATGAAAATCAATCGAATTCCGGGATAGTATTCCGCAGGAGTTCTTTAAGGAATTATCACTTTCTAAGCATGCTTTAGAAGATTGCTAGAAGAATTTTTGGGAGAATTGGCTGAAAAATCTCTTGAAGAAATTCAGCGAGATTTATCAGCCCTCTAAGAGACCCTGAAAGTATTCTAAATAAATCGCTATGATAATTTCTGAAGCTTTTCCTCGGGAATCTGAGACGAAATTCTCTGAAGAACCTGTCGATCCTAATACAGAACATATACAGGATTGGTCGTTGATATTTTTTTTAAGAAACCACCCATTTATCATTCAGAATGCCATGGAGGATTGCTCCATTAGTTATTCTAAACGATTGAAGAAGTTTCTTGTAACATTCCTTACGGTTAGTTTCCCAACCCCACTATAGATAACTTCACTAGACATGAGGAACCATGAAAAACCTTATCAAGTTTCACTCTCCATAAGAATAAGTACGACGTTGATCGAGTTTGTATGTATAACAGATAATTAATAGTTTAATTTATTTTTGAACCTCTTTGCTGATTTTGTTCTTGTGAATCGTGGGTAGGACAACCCTTTGTCTGTCCTACCCAGGTTTTCTTGTGGGTAGTACATGTCCTACCTGTCCTACCCACTTCCCGCGCCACTGGTACCGCTAGTTCTATTAGAGGCTTTTATTTACTATTCATGCCGACAAATGCCTAAATCTATATGTTGGCTGTTGATCCGGAAGATTTCCGCCTTGAGGCAACAACAGCCGCGCAAGGCAATTTTGAGCGGCTGTTGCTGCCTCTATGCGGGAATCTTCCGGCTTATTCAATCCTCGTCGGCACAAAACAGAGAGATCAGGCATCTGTCGACTACAATCCTTGCGTTACAGAACCGTATAGTGTTCGCCGGTTGCGGTCATAACCGGCCAAAGCGGTGAAGGTGGTTTCCGCGGTGATTACGGAGACTTCAGGAACCGTGAAGGAAGGAGGGAGCGAAACCAGCGGAGCCCATTATGATGAATGAAAACATAAACAAAAATCATCTGGTCATGCCAGCTGATCTTAAGGTGAAACTCCTTTGAATCCACTAATAACTGTATAAAAGTATTGATACACAAAAAATATTCTCCTATTTGTTGGTAATAGTGAAATTATAATTGATAAGATGTTGTTGCCAGTAATCGCCACTTCAATTTGATTCTTTTCCCCTTCGACTAAATAAGATTGCTTGATGTCGTCGTAATCATCAACATATCTGACAGCCCTGCAAGCGAGCAGCAGGCGTAAAATTAGAAAAATAAAAAAAGCAAAATGCTGTGATCAAGTGATTGTTTTTAGCACGGTTTGGTGAAATTTTAAGTTGTTTTCATCTAAAATCCACCAGTAATTGTTATTTAATTAACAAGTAGTGAAAGTAAACTGTTTTGGAGGTTCTACGTTTAGTAAAAGTGGTAAAATTCGGCGAAAAGTGTTCTTCGTTTGCAGGCGGATAAGTGTAAACAATTGTAGCAAAGTTAAACGTCCGCGTTGGGAATTAGCACGGTTCACGAAATTTCCACCAGCTACTAGTGTTAAAACTACAGAAATCGTAAGGCAATAGTGTTCTGATTTTGGGATTTGGGATTTAGCAATTTGGGAGTGAACTTAGTGTAGGTAAGTGAAATATTTTGAGAAATAATTTGGACTTCCAGAAATGTGTTTGTATATGTGAGGAAGCCTTTTTCACTGCCATGACAGGGATTCCTTCCTATATGTCCTTAAATTCATCACAACGTGGTGGCAAACCCATAGGGGAAAAAGGGGTCTGCATTTTTTCGAGGTGAAACAAATTGTAGGGGACCGAAGGGTGAACTAACGTGCCGCAAGTTTTCATTGTTTTCTAATAGTTAAAAGCTCCAAAATATATCGGTTCCTTAGGAAAATTTGTTCAGTAAATTGACAGAAAGCATATAAGCCAATAAAAATGTTCACGGAAATGGTCTATTCTACACCATTTCTGCGGTTGCCACTCCGGTGTCGCTAGGTATTTGCGGGTGTTTTCTTGTGTGCAAATTAGATACAGCTGATTGTCATCCCTCTAGCAGCAGCGAAGATTTTAAGCCGCAGGCCATTATCATTAGTACCGGAATGAAGGTTTTTCGTTATAATGACGGGTCGGAAGAAGTCTACTTTCCCGATCTGCTCGTTTGCGTCACTGATGACTGTCTTGACGTCTTGTTTTGAGCACTCTCCGTAGGTCTTATCTAGGCTTTCATAGAATCATCCTTCATGTCTTCAAGTTTATCGTTGGCGCATAATATGTTGAAAAACTTGTCCTTCATTCTCACCACACAGATTCGGTCGCTTACCGATTTCCACCGAATAACTATCTCATCTGCTTTCCTATCAGAGTAAGGTGGGGCAAAAGTTCGACCTTAGTGGTATAATCAAAGTTTCCAGGAAAACAATAGCAGTTGAAACAAAACAAATACCATACAGTGAACCTTCAACATATTGGCTATCATTTTGCTGAACAAACTTAAGTCTAAATATTTACTCAAATTTTTAGTTATTTGATTCTATGCAACGAAAGTTTGACCGAAATTACAATTTTCGCTTAGCTTAGCTTAGCTTAGACTGCTATTCCGTGATTGACCGAAGTCAGTGAAAATGCTCAAAGAATCAACTAGAAGTTCGGCTGGGATTGGCCATAATCTTCTTCAGTGTGCATAATTCAGTGCCTCTATTTATACAGGGTCAATAACGGCGCCGGCCACGTCCTTGCAGTCAGGTGGGATTGGGGGAAGGAATGTTAGTGTGTAACCTTTGCGATTTGGAGACCGTGTTTGCCTCTGCATCTCCACAAAGGTTACTGGGAAGGATGTTTGTTAATGGGGAGGATCGTTGGGTCAAAGGATTCACTTTGATAAGTGATTAGACCATGATAAATAGTTTTTTGTCAAATATAAATATGCTTTTATGAAAATATGTAAAGGAAAATTATGCCGACACTTGAGTTGACGAACCATTCAAAGTTTGTTGAACAAATATCTAAATGTAACATTCCTACAGCTGTCAGGACGAAAGCATGTGTTATTATATTTTACTTATTTGAAAAAAAACAAAAACTCGATAGGCTAGAACATCATAGAACACTCTTATTCTTATGCCGACACTTACAGTGGCGAACCATCCAAAGTTTGTTGAATAAAGTGAACCTTATGCAAGTCTACACTTGTAGTGTCGAACCATTCAAAGTTTTTTTTTTATAATTACAAAAATAAAGATAAAAAGAAAGGGGTGTTTTGAAAACAAAAAAATGTTAAACATAAATAATTCATGAATTAGAGTTTATGTCGACACTCACAGTGACGAACCATTCATAGTTTGTTGAAAAATCATATTTACGTCCTACCGTTGTATCGATTAAATGTGCAGTCATACATATTTTATAGATTAGAAATAGTAGCATGAAACGAGCTCACCAATTGATCCGTCATCCTTGACTGAGCAGCAACAATCCACATTCAGCTTAACTCGTTTGCTCGGCTATATAAAAGCACTCAGAGAAAATAGGCGCACGACCCGAGAGGGAAAACAACTGACGACTGCTCGGGCTTTCTTGACGCACTGCCAAGGAGCAATCGTCAAGGTCGAAGATCAAACAGAACTAACCGATCGCGGAACTTTTTCACTTCACTCGACCGACGCGCGATATGTTTGATCCTGCCCTCGTCATCCGCTCCCGCAGAAGCAAGCGTCAAGGTCGAAAGATCAAACAGTACTCTTGACCGAAAATTACATTTTTCGCGTCGAAAAACAACAAACAGCCATAAATTTTCAAATCTCAATCAATTTTTATGATACTTGGAATGGAAGTCTTTTACTTGGATAGAATTCAAGCCACCATGACATTTTTATGTTTTGCCCCACTGTACTATATTCAGAAACCAACTCCATGTTCTACTCTATCACCGCCGCTGTAGATGTGGTACTTGAATGAAGTGTTGGCGATAGGATAAACCACTCGGAATGCATGTTCATCCGGCTTTCCGCCAGTTTATTTCCTGAATTGCTGCCACTATAACGCCGACATTCCGCAGTTCACGAGCCAGCAGCTCAACACGCGTGGTTTCATTCAAAGTTCTCACATTCCAAGATCCGACTTTCCAATCGTTGTATTGTAAATTTTGCGCCTTATCCAGCGCGACGGTGAAACCGTCGCCAAAATCGTCACCAGTCGGCCAGCCGCTGAGAATTTGACGTTTTACCAGTCTTATCCAGGCTTGATAATTCTCCTCAACATCATCAGAGTTCGGTGACATACTCTAGAGCAGCGTGCTGCCAGTGCCTCTTTGCGAGGGAGCCAAAAAATGCTAAGCAGCGAGGCAACGAAAAATGAGCGAGGAAGATGCAGCACAAAAGAAAACCGAGTTAAATTCCATCAAAAAAGGGTGCTCTCACAACTCCCCGAGGACTGTCTGTTCGGGCGGCAGACTCGAGAGTTCGTTTGAAGTGTGAGTGATGGTGAGCATCGCAACGAGAGAGAGAGAGAGAGTCTGAAAAAATCCTCGCATTTTTCTGCACTCTCACTCGAATCGCTTGAGGATCTGTGTTGAAATTCTGAGTTTATTTTTTTCTCCTCAGAAAAACGGCAAAATCGCCTCCTCTTTGCCTCGCAGAGGAGTTTCTATCAAGCCTGGTCTTATCAACACAACGGCAAATCACCTCCTTCGATTCGTTTGCTGGCGACGATTTTGTTGGTTTGTTTGAAAGTTGGCGGCGCGTTTTGTTATTAATGAAACAGACAATACTTTATTCGTAGCCTTGTCTGTTGCCGTAAAATCAATCCGTTTGCTTTACTTATGCTTGTCTTGGTTGATTATGAGTCTTCGATAGGCCACCTAACCAGGGATGCGCTACCTACATAGTGACAGAGGGACGACCTTCTCAGTGCTGATCATCGACCTTTATCGGAACTTTGGACCTGTGGCTCTGGTTCTCAATAGTTTCAAGTTCTTTCAGACATGCTGCTATGGTGAGCCGTCATGCGCTCGTGGTGTTTAAACAATATATAGGCGTTAATGTCACAATAACCGTTTCACCACTTCTGTTTGGGACAGGGCCTGCTTTTTGCTTTTGACGAATTCCATCGAGAATGAGTCGAAAAAAAGTAAAAATCGTGCTCGTTAGTCTTCGATTTGGATTAAATTTTGCACATGTTTTTGGTATGATAGAATAAGTGTTTTCCATAGTAAAAATATCATTTTGACTCAAGAATAACTTTTGAAAATGGCCTATAAATGTTTGCATGCAACTAATTTGAAAAATTCTCGCTTCAAATCTGAATCGAAACTGAAAAAATATTTTATATATTATCATGAAAAGTTAAAAATAAAACTTGAATTTTAAATTACACAAAAATCCCATTTTTAATATTTTTTAAATTTTCACTATAGAATCTTGATAGTACACAGATGTTTGGGACAAAATTTCATGATGGAGAAATTTTTAATAAAAAAGTTTTTCTAAGAACAACTTTTGACCGATTTTTAAAAATTTATTTTGTCAAATTAATACGTTCCGATGATACAATAAGAATCTGAAATGATTCTGAACCATAATAATTATACAAATATTTCTCTTAAGCAGCCATTTTCGAATTAATCGAGTTAATGCAAAAAAAGATTTAAATATTAAAAAAGGTCATTTTTATTAGTTATCGCGATTCTCCATAAAGGAAAATAAGTAAGTGGAAGAAATAAGGTTTTTACTCAGGAAAACGCATTATTATTGATGGAGAATCGCAAATATTTCATTAAAATGGTGAGGTAAAATGAACATTTGCATCGTTTTTGCTGTAAAAATTTAGCTATTTCAATCTGAATTAGGGGCCTTCCTTAGCCGTGTGGTTAGAGTTCGCGGCTACAAAGCAGAGCCATGCTGAAGGTGTCTGGGTTCGATTCCCGGTCGGTCCAGATCTTTTCGTAATGGAAATTTCCTTGACTTCCCTGGGCCTAAAGTATCATCGTACCTGCCACACGATATACGAATGCGAAAATGGTAACTTAGGCAAAGAAAGCTCTCAGTTAATAACTCTGGAAGTGCTCATAAGAACACTAAGCTGAGAAGCCGGCTCTGTCCCAGTGGGACGTTAATGCCAAGAAGAAGAAGAAAAATCTGAATTCGTGTCGTTGCTATAGATAACATCCCTATTTTTAGTGTTGTGCGATAGAACTCTGCAAGTTTTTTTTTTCTATCAGTAACAAGATGATTTCCTTAAGGTGTTCATTTTACCACCCCTTCTCTACAAGACTATAACAAGATTTCGTTTACATGAAACTAATTGAAACAAAATATGCTTTAATTGAAACAAAAATGGCAGTCATTTTTTGAATTCAAACCATATCAAAATATTCTCTCTTCAATTTTGTTTAATCTATATAACAACTATTACATGTTCAACAAAAAGTCATCTGAATGCACAGAGACCGGACACCCCGGACTTGAAGGTATAAAATTAAAAAAATAATGGCGGTTTTCAGAATTTTCGTGTCTGCCCCAGGTCATTTTTAAAATATACTTGAACATTTTGCATTTTGCATTTAAAATGCAATTATCAATAACCCGACACAGTGTTGTAGTTTCAGGACAGCAAGAATTCATGTGCATATTATGTTTAAACTGAATCCAATGTGAAGAGTTGTATTAAGATTTGCATGGACTCCCTCAATCCCCTTTTTGTACCCTCTCCATTTTAAAGTATTGCAAATGATGGAATATTTGATATAAATGGTTGAAATGAACAATTTTAGTGATTTTACCATCCACCAGCTATCTCTCCAGAAATATCGTGGTTTATGAACAACCCCTTCACTATACTATGGATTCGTCTATAAATTGCGTGTTCATTTTAGGGGGGGGGGTCTGTTCAAAGGTTACGGTTCATGTAAATAAAAATAAAAATTTGAAGAGTTGACCAAACCATGGGCTCTCCATAAACCACGTGACTTTTTTAAATTTGTATATGGACAAAATGCCACGACGGGGGAGAGGGATCTTGATTTCCAAAAAAAAAAAGATCATGTGGCGTTGTCCAGATCAACGGACTATGAACTATTTTTTTTATTAATGCTATGCTTGTGTGATTATTTTACTATTTTTATGAATATCCTTTCAATATGGTGCCCTTAAACTGTTTTGTTTTGGGTGTTGAACATTGAAGGATAAACAATGCTGAAATTGGAGCTATTGGAAATCGGTGATTAATTGTAAAACAAACAATACTTGACCAACGATTTACAGGTAGGATCAATTTATAAAAACAGGCTTCTGGCACCACAATACTACCCCATGGGAAAAAAACGAGCCACCATCTTCGGTTCCCACTGGGAAGTGGTTCCTCAAGACAATTCAATGTTAGTAAACAAATAGTCATTTCGAGAAAAACAATCTGGAATGGCGAAAAAAGATGTACGCTAATTTAAGCAGACACACAGTTGCAAACGCTTGAAATTCAATACAGAGTCAAAATTAGGGCGAATGTGAAAACTTATACATTCTCAGTAAAATCGATTTGAAGTTAAGTGGATGTAATTTCATTTCTATATTATGTATCTGATCGATTTAACCGCATGATTTTTTTGTATGATCCATTACAATATTACTTTTGTAGTAAACCATTTGATTTATTTTAAAATTATGAATAACATGTTAAAATAAATATAAATGCATCATGCGCCATTCATCAAAATTTAGAATGGTTGCGTGTTAGGTGAATAATAGCAGTGGGCTAATAAAAAAGGGTTGATTTTTGTTGTTGTCAAACTTGCTTTTTTCGAGTGGGTAGCTAAAAATCATCTTTTCAAACATCACCGCACTTTCGGCCGTGATATGTTTCTTCATTCAAGTGAAAAACAAAGTGAAATATCAATGCAAGGTGAAAATGGATAACTCAAAATGTGATTTGGTTAGAAGTATTTTGTGTAAAATTTGTGGTTTTAACATGCCAACCCACAAGCAAATAAACTTCACTCCACTGGTAATTAACAAAAACAAGCAGTACTTTAGAAGGGATCCACAAATCAAAGATTTGTCTAAAATGAATCAATGTGTTTGCGATTCTACCCCATTACCCTGAATGCTAAAATTCTAAAGTGACAGGGCATCTGAAGGATCTTTTCCAAAAATTAAGTCACATAAAAGTTGAGATGGGCCTAAAATTCGAAAAATATTAAAAATCTCTGCTTTTGATAACATATTAACAATTGATGAAAAATCTGCTTACCAAAATTTCAAACTTGTTTGTGCTGGTTTTCTGGGGAGCCATAGAGCAAACAACTACAAAGAACTTATAAGTAACATGATGGCTAGCTATAAAAAATTAATCATTAATGTTACATTTAGAATGCATTTTTTGATTTGTCATCTTGCAAGATTTCCTTGAACAAAAAATAAATCCGTTTTGAAAATGTATATTTTTGATATTTGTGAAAATGCTTAAAAGTCTAATCACAATTAGAAGGCATTTTTGCGATCAAATGAAGTATTATCAGCTATTATAGTAAACAAGACACAAAATAATCTGCAAGGGGTCCTCCATGAACCACGTGGTTATATTTTTGGTAGTTTTCATTCCCCTTGTGGTCAACTCTTCAAATTTTTATTTTTATTTACATGAACCGTAACCTTTGAACAGACCCCCCCCCTAAAATGAACACGCAATTTATAGATGGTTCCTTAGTATAGTAAAGGGGTTGTTCATAAACCACGATATTTCTGGAGAGATAGCTGGTGGATGGTAGAATCACTAAAATTGCTTATTCAACCATTTATATCAAATATTCCATCATTTGCAATACTTTAAAAATGGAGAGGGTACAAAAAAAAGGGGGAGGGGGTGTAGTCCATGCAAATCTTAATACAACTCTTCATATTGAATTTCAAGTTTAAAACATAATATGGCACATGAATCTTGCTGTCCTGAAACTAGAACACTGTGTCGGGTTATTGAATAGATTAGATTTTTAAATAAAAAAATGCAAAATGTTCAAGTATATTTTAAAAATGACCTGGGGCAGACACCAAAATTCTGAAAACGCCATTTTTTGTTTATTTTTATACTTTCAAGCCCGGGGTGTCCGGTCTCTGTGCATTCAGATCGACTTTTTTTTTTGTCAAACTGTGTTATTATAATAATGTTTCAGTTTGAGACTAAAGACATAACATAAACTTTGCAATTGGATCATATAGACAAACTGAAGTGTAATTGGCGAATAAGTAATTCGTTTTCTCGGTGGGAATCCAAATCGTGACTCCTAATTCGAATGGATGTGAAATAGTTCTTTACACTACTGATCAAAACCCAGAAAAAGTTTAAAACCATTCTGCATTCCTGTGATGCACTTTAATTAGATTAAGGAGAAGGTTCATTGAGCACGTAAACATAATGCTGCCACCACACTCGAGCCACCCTCTAAACACTCTCTCGAGCCACCCAACACGCGGAGCACAATGTTATGTGTTGTCGGCCAAAAATAAATCATCATGTTCCATGTATACCTCCACCTACAGAATTATGTAGGCAGTATTACTTGCACACGTTTCATACAAATGTATCATTGTCGATATGAATTCTTCAACAACTTACTTAAAGCTCAAAATCACAATTTATTTCATTTGGTAGAGGAAACATGTTTTTGACCAAATTATAAGCATTTATCACACCATGCGTGTGTTGTTACTTTTTTTTTGGCAGTTTTCTCCTGTCTTCCCGCTTCTCACGAACGGAGAAAGTTGCCATCAGTATGCATTTGAATTCTACAGTCAATTGTACTGTATAATATCTAATATTCATTTTTGCTGTTAAATTGCGTCGTACATTGTTTTTCTCATGCAACACTTGTGACATTGTACACCTTCTGATGTTATGAAATTGTAAAAATACGTGGTTGTAGCCAAGTGTATGAATATCCAAACAATGTTAGTTTCTAAACATAAAAACTGACATCACTTCCAATCAGTGAGAGCTGCGCATCCGATTCATAAACAATATTGGCCCAGTCAGTGATGCCACTTACACAAATTTATCTGTAATTACACAGATTTTGTCCTGGTCTTGCCTACAGACATCTGTGATCACAGATCACAGATTTTGCAGATAAAAAAGGTTATTAAGATTAAATATATTTCACAAGTTTAGGACACAGCTTTGGAAGATATAGAGCAGAAATGCCATTAATCTGTTTAATTTTCCTCAAAAACTTAAGTTTTTTCAAAACTTTTGATACAATTATGATTTTTTCCTTTTTTTCAGTAGAATTAGTTCAAATTAATGATTGTTAACATGCCAAATACAGCCGTAATACGATTGCAAAGGTCCTTTTCGATCTTAAAAAAATGATTATTTATTTTTTGCACAACACAATTCGTATTCCTGTGTTATTTTTCGAGCACAAATAAGTGAACTTAAGTGTTTTTATTGCTCCCAGGAGCATGACGCAAGAAAACATAAAGTGTTACAAGCATCGCATCAGATTTTTGGATTGTCATGGTGAGTAGAAATACCATGAAAAGTGAATTTTAGAACAGGCACCGAAAAGCCTTCAAACAACAACACGGTGCGTGAAGAAGTGATTCGGTAGTGCTTGATATTTAACAACACAAATCACAGCAATAACTACTTGTTTGCATTTAAAAAACAGATTATTTTTGTAGAACGCATTATGGAATGCTTTCAGTTAAGAAACCACCGCCCTACAATAAGGTTAGTAACTTCAAATAATCATTTTTTGTGATCGCTCTCCACAACACTGAGAGAAGCGTGGGAGAAGGGAGTGGAAAGTGAAGGGGGAAGTAAGGTGCCATATTAGAGGCCATTTTGGTACCCAAGGAGATATGTCCTTAACATTAGTTAAAGTTATAACCATCGGTTAACTCAATCCCACCAACGGACAATCGCGCTGTTCTATCACGTTACCTAATCCATCACCCCAAATTGCCCTTGTCATCTCGAAACGACAGCAGACACTTGATGAGCCTAATTTGAATCGGCAGGAAATTTGTCTTCTCTATGGCTTCTCTTTTCGATGATTGCGCGTCTCATCAGGTTCTTTTCTTATCTGGACCAACTGAGCGTTGAAACATTGCCTGAACAATTGGGTTGTTTAAGAGTATCTAGTTTTAAATATTCTGGTCTACATTACAAAACAAATCGAAATCCATGATTACAAAATTTTTATGGCACAGGAACTATTTTTAAACACGTTTGAAATTAACATGGAAATCGACTTCGAATCATCCTCGGAAAATTTTACTTCGGGATAAACTGTCATTATGTCCATTGAAATATCATTGTGTTCATAGAATGAAATCCTTTGCAATCTTTTTTATGACTAAAATTAACAAAATTTGGTTATACTAACAGAAATGAACTCTGAGCACTCTCAGAAAAACTGTAACTTTTTCATCATTTAACAACCCAATTGGAAATAAAGAAACATTCAAACGACCATATAGAACGCTTTTTCTGATGATGAAGATTACACCATCGGTAAATGATAATGATTGATGATAACAGTGCGTGTCGAAGCAATTTCTTGGTGAAAGGTCAGTTCGTTTCAGTCTAAGTGAAAGAACTCCACGTGTTGATCTTCCGTGTGAATCGAATCGGAATCAAAGGTCGGATTAGAGGACCCATCGTGTCGTCGTGCCATGAGTTCGAATGACCTACTCGAACCAGATCCACATTTGACCAGCAATCGAATTGGAGCGATTAATTTCTCATCTGAATGGGGAGGCATCAGGAATGTATTCCTGAACGCTTCGGCTCAGTGAACCAATTACGTGGAATATAGGAAATCCAATTTGTCATTCGGCTCGTTCGGGAAATGGATAGAGATGTGGAGAAATATGAGGGA
>NW_018734407.1:0-30735 GCF_002204515.2 Aedes aegypti | reverse complement strand
TGTGGTTTGTTCAAAAGTTCATCCAAAACTGTTTCTTTTCTTATGGACCGATGCACGAGTTCACTAATTTGACGTTTGAGCGGTGCCGAATTCACTGGTTTCCATGGTAACATAAATAACACGGCACCGCTAAAACGTCAAATAGTAAACTCGTACATAAGTGCATTTTTTATTTCTTTATTAGTATCATTCCAAACAATATATTCATTTCTTATATCTATGTGTTCTGTGTTATTAGACAACACTCTCATCCTAATTTTATAAAACAAATTTAAGATTTTATTAACATTTTGTTAACAACATATTACATTTAATTTGCCGTAGCAGTTAAGATTTTACACAGGTGAGTTGATTTCATATGTCACCAATGACAAAAAAATTGACTTATTGCGAGTCAATTTTCGCAAGTCAGTTTGGAGCAAATAACTTGCTGTCCAGAGTATTAAAAAGGCAAATAGGCAGCTATAAAAGTATATTTACCAAGCTGTGTTTCAACTGAAACACCTAAAGTTTCAAAAACTTTAGTTTTAAATGACGAAAACAGTTGATGCTTTATACGCTTATGAATGATGATTGCAACTCCCCCACATGCCCCATCATGTCGATCATTACGATAAACAAAAAAGTACGGATTTTTTTTTTTTTTGAGTTTGAATCCAGTATTCAAATACGTTTCAGTAATAACTGCTATATGCACGTTATTAGCTGTAAGAAAATTAAACAGCTCGTCCTTTTTACCATTCAAAGAACGAGCATTCCAATTTAAAATATATATTTTTTTTATTTATTGGATACATTAGAAAAACGCAATTCAATAACAATTTGATTAGTAAATTTTACACCAAATTGGACTTCTTCAGTCATAGTGGTGGCTTTGAACGTTGCATCAATAATTAGATTCAATTGCTCAGTTATAAAATTAATATCAGAGGCAGACATATCACTTGAAATGGGTACATTTGATGATTTTCCGTTAAAATTTTCGGTAGACGAAGAGGCGGAGTAGGAGTTACCTGTGGCGGTAGGGTTTTCTTCCATTTGATTTGAAACAAGTAGAATGTGTACTCATAGTACGAACAGGGGAGGAGTTCAAATTACCTGCCACGATATCGGCAAAGGATTTTCCCTGGGTAGATACATTCGAAATTAAAAGCTTCGAATGGCTACCCGACGGATTAAAATTAGTTTGTGAATGAGCATGATTATGATCTTCCTGATGGGTATGATTCCTAATCAAGCGATCGTCAACTGAAAAATGAGTATTTTTCGATACTCTACCAGGCAAATTCCGGAAACGACCGTTATCGTAACGGATATTATCTTTCATCTGCCTGGCACGAGCCTTGACGACTCGTGGAGGGCAAGCCCAAAAATTGGACTTATGATCGCCCCCGCAATTAGAGCAAATAAACTTGGTTGTATCTTCCTTCACTGGACATGCATTTAGCATTCATGCGGCAATTTTTTGTACCATGACCCCACTTTTGGCACCGACAGCACTAAGTGGGGTTCTGGTAATTTCCTCCAGGTTTCTGGAAATGTTCCCACGTCACACAGAATCGAACATAAGTTTTGCTTTTCTAAAGCTTTAATGTTATTTAGATCTTTTTGTTAAAGTGAACGAAATAATATTCTTGAGAAAGCCCTTCCGACTAATGCCAGATTGGGTTCTCTTTTTCATAATGATTACTTGGACTTTGGAAAATCCAATTATATTATTAATACCATTTTTGATCTCTTCATGTGACTTATAGTCACTTGAGAGACCTTTCAAGACGACTTTGAACAAACGTTCAGTTTTGTCGTCATAAGCAAAAATTTGTGCTTCTTCTCTTCAAGATGTTTGAGAAGAGTTTGCGATCTTCAAGAGTTTCCGGCAAAACGCGACAGTCTTCTTTCTTTGTGATTAGGAAGGAATCCTTGATTACCCTAATGGAGTTCAAGACCTCCTGCCTAAATCTCCCAAATTCGGAACAACTGATTATGATAGGCTGTACTCTTTGCTTCCTCACTTGATTGAAAGAGCTGGGCTAGAGACTGCTTTCGATTTGGTGTTCGGAAAATTTGTCTAGAGCATCGAACTGATTGCTCATTTCGATACAATTATCAACATTATTCATTTCACCCTTGAAAGAAAGTTCGCATTCCGGAGAAACATCCTTTCTTCCATCTTGCCACGTTTAGTGACAGTTTTAAATCTCACTTTTTTGGGAAGGAAGTTGTGAATTCAGAGATTCACCCTCCTTTTGTTTGTTGTTGCAACCATGTTTAGTGAATAAACGAAAGAAGACGATACCTCCTGAGAGGTTTGTTCCCAAGACGGTGTCCAAGAAGGATTACGGACCGCTAGCTTTCGCCAACGGGGTCCAACGAAAAACCGAAGGCACGGGTCCAAACAAGGACCGTAAAGAGATCAATAGTAGAAAAAATAGTACTGAAAAGTACTGTTTTAATAGCACTGAAAAGTACCGTTTATAATTTTAGCACTGAAAAGTACTTTTTGCAATTTCTCATCGTAATAGGCTGTTTTTCATCACGCCAATCTGTCATGAAATGGCCTACTTTCCTGCACTGAAGTATGCATTGCGAGAATAGTCATTACCTAAATGAACCAGTGTTGTAATGATTCATTACGCAACGCTTTCTCATTACGCAACTGTTTTGAGTTGCATAATGAATCATAACACAACAATTTCTCATAAATTGTAAAATGTTAGTGTATGTATTCCTATATAATTTCTGATACCCTCGAGTGGTCTTCTACGAAATTGCACAAAATGTTGTACGTAACTCGTTGCAGAACTCGATTTTTACAGCACTCGTCGTAATTATCCTACTCGGCAAGCCTCGTAGGATAAATTTTCGACTCGTGCTGTAAAAATCATCATTCTGCAACTTGTTCCGTAAACTACTATTTATGTAGCACTTAAAAAAAACCGTTTTATTGCTTTAGGTAGTTTTAAAAAAACTTCCAAGATCAGAGAGAATTCGTGTACGCACAGCACGAAGGTACGATGCGTACTAGGTCCATAGTTATATTTGGATGCACATACTATAGTGTTAGAGTTCAATCACTCTTCGCCTATTTTGTTCCTTAAATACGATTCCTAGTTTTCAACGATGAGAATGATCATTCAGCGCATTAAGTTGCAGTAGAAAACGTTGCGATTATTACTAGCAGTTGGGCGAAGAAATATCAGCATTGTAGATTTTAACACATTCCCAGCTTGTAGACGAATATTTCAACTTTTTTTTCATAAGAGCTTATATGTATTCATCGATTATTTGATTCACTTCTCGTTACATTTTTTTTGTTTTGCATGATGATAAAGAAACACTAAATCTTGCATCAACGACAAGAAATATTATTTGCGAAGAGAGAATCAATGAAGAGAAATAGCTCATATAAGTTAAGTCCCAATGAAAATTCTTCAATAATCTATATTTTCAATCCCAAAATCAGTGGCTTTACGGTAACTAGAAACAAAAAAGTTTTGCAAAGTCAAGTCATTGAAGACAAGAAATATTCATAAATGCTAATAAATCTTCGAGCTGTTTAGTAGAATACCTATAAGTAGATGAAAAAAAAACGAATTTAGTACTAGGGTCGATGTACCAATAGCCGCATAGCTAAGAACAAATATTCATATAAAATTGAAAAATAACGCTAGCGTAATTATTTTTACATCATCTGAAAGCTTTTTATCTTGGTTTTGTGGGAAAAATATGAAAACTACGAAAACTCATATGTTTGTATTTATTATCGCTTGTTCCACTATAGGAATACATGTACCTATAGTAGCACTATTTCTAATTTCTGTTCCTATAGTAGCACAAGCATCACGGCGTTAGCAAAATACTAATCAAAACCGTATTTTTATAAAACTTTTATATTTTTCCTACAATATGTGTATAAAAAGCTTTCGTTTGATGTAAAAAAAGTTCTTAATTCATCAATTATTTCGTATAATAAAAATAGTTTCTCTCAGTAGTGCTACCATAGAACAATAGGTTTACTATAGGCTCAAGGGAGCTAAAATTTTAAGCAAAACTATTTTTTTCGATCATTTGTTGAACAAAATCAAGCTGTGTATCAATGGTACTTAGATAGATTGCTCCTGACCTTCATGTCAAAAATTATTTTAAAAAGATTAATAGCAAAACGGCCGTAAAAAGCCACTAGTGCGACTATAGGGGACTGTCCACTAAGGGAACACCAACCCTATACCATATAATTCCACTAGAGTTTGTATCCTTTGACAGATACGCGTTTTTCGATCTCAACCAACCAGACCGACCAGACGGCCTTACAGTTGAGGTCGAAATACGCGTATCTGTCAAAGGATACAAACTCTAGTGGAATTAAATGGTATAGTACTAAATTCAGTTTTTTCATCTACTTATTCATATATGCGTTCAGTCAGAGTGGACCAAGTGAAAATCTTGAGTACCGGCCAAAATATACTGGTCCAATAAGCGGGCTCAAGAACATTCCATACAGATTGTCCGACATTTCCCCGAAAACCATTTCCCCGAATGCAATTTTCCCGAATGACGTTTTCCCGAATGAATCACTTCCCCGAAAACTTTTTTCCCAAATGTACCATTTCCCCGAAAAAATATTAATGTTAGCTATATACTTAAAGTCATACATAATTCTGCTGCCAAAAGGTATTTAACGTGCTAGCTAATGTAAGGTTAGATGAAAATTTGATACATTTTTTTCAAAAATCCATGTATCTGAAGTAACTGGTGATCAAAATGATGTGCCGCGTGCATTATACTAAAAGCCTCTTTAAAATCGCTCATGTGATAGCCTGACATGAAAAAACAAGCTCATGATAGGCAGTTACATTGTTAACGGTATGATTAGTCTATGGCTGTTTGGCTTATGGACATTTGGGCGAATAGACATTTGGCTGAGTTATGCCTTCTTAGAATTATGGGCTATTATTTTATTTAAACTGTTTCAATAATTATTGGCAATTAGCTGGTAATATTTCAATTTGAATTTTCCCTTCTTTCAATGATAGGCTGTTCTTTCAAATTGTTTCGGAATATTTCGCAAAGATTCATTATTCGGTTAAATGTTCTTTTGCCATGTATTCATTTAGTCAAACCATTCTTTCATAATACTTAGCGTGCCATAAAGGACTGTAACTAAAATAAGCCAAGCTTTAGTACGGTAGGATAATTAAAGAATCTATTTTATCTTGCCTACATAACTAGATATTGATTTTTCTAGAATCTTTTGAAAAGACGCAACACCATGCTTCTATTTATATTTTCTAATAATAAATCAGTTTAAAGATAAATGTCTTCATTAGAAACAAATTTGTCGAAAATTGCCTGAAACTAATAGCCGAAAACATCAAATGAAGTGAGCATGTTAATAATGAATACCCAAAATGCTAATAATCACTACTTAAATAAAAAAAGCATGCCTATTCAATGATAAATCTTTATTAAGGGTTGATCGGAAACATTGAAAATGTTGGTTCAAAACATTAGAATCCGTAATATTTGCATTTACAATAAAAGTTCATGAAATAGCATATAATTTTTATAACAAAAATGGGACACAAACTACTAATGCGAAAGCAATGATCGAATAATAGCCTCGAAACGATGCACTTATCTGTCAGATGAGTCCCGAACAAACTTATCGACTCATTTTTTCTTTTAAAATTCTTAAGCAGTGAAGATCAAGATGTCCCTTTTGGGTCACGCCTTTGAGTCCTGCACACAATTTTCAATCAATAAAACTTTATTTAGTAATTTTGTCGATGCCGGCCGTTCAGCCAGATGTCATTAAGATAAATTATGTCCGGACAAACGACAAAAGGCATCAGATTTGCTCACCCCTTGGATAATCTTTCAAAACCCATTCTAAATTTTCCACATTTTTATTGCTATTCTTAGCATAATCAAATTTTCGTTCTATTCCGTTAGGACCGAATGTCGTTGGGCCGAAGGTATATAGGCCAAATTCCGTTAGGATGAAAGGGTCACAGGCCGAAAGGGTAATTAGGCCGAAAACGACCAATAGTTCTCATGAACTGTAAGGTCGAATGGATAACTAACAGGGATTGGTCAGGCTAATTTGCGTTACCTAGAAGGCGCCGAATGAATTGTAAGGTCGAATGGATTGTTAGTTTTCGATCAGGATAATTTGCATTACCTAGAAGCCCACAATATCCACTGTGAAATATAACTAGAAAGAACAGCCTTTGATTAAAAGAAGGAAAAAACAGTGATGAATCTGTTAGCCTTATGTAATAAAAGTAAATGATCAAATGTTACTCTAACGACCCTTTCGGCCTAACGGCATTTGGCCTAAAGATCTGCACCCTAAATATTAATACTGAACTTAATGTTTAACATATTTTTAAAAGCAGGGCTTCTAATAAAAACTGTCATCGATTTCCAATCCAAATATCTCGTCTGTCGTTTCTCGATTCAAATGATTCATAAGAGAATCATTAGTTTGAAGCGATTACCTGACTAACTGAATTCAGTCTATTACTCTGATAGTTGAAAAAAAAAAGTGTTTGCAGAAAGCTTTTGGGGAAACAGTACATTCGGGGAAACAGTGCATTCGGGGAAATGGTTTCCGGGAGAAAATCCTTCGGGAAAAAATCATTCGGGGAAATGGTTTTCGGGGAAATGTCGGACAATCTTCCATACATACACCATAGAACTACCAAAAACTTCTATCGGACTCTGAAATTGACTCAAAAAAAAAAATGCAATAAAAAATCAGTTAATTGCTGACACTTGGTCCGCTCTGTCTGCACGGAATTTGTTGCAATTCCTGACCACCCATCCAAATATGGCAAACCTAATTTCCTTAAGCTTTGTATTTGGTCCACTCTGACTTAACGCCGACTAATTGTGAAACTAAGTTTCGTTTGATCAAATTATCTCATTTTGAGTGGATAAAATCAAGAAATCTTTTACGTTGCGATTACCAGTTTTTAACTGCCGTCCTAACACATGATCATCTGATGACCAAAACGGAGCCTAAGAATTCGATGGTTGCTTAGTTTCAGTTTCTATAGAACACAACATACTGTGTTGTCATTGACAACTTGTCAATCATACAACTACGCCAGGAGATACAGCAGTACTGCAGATTCACTAGATATCGCCCTGAGAGTCAACATCAACGAAGTGGAGTAATGTATTGAATTTTTTAAATGAATAATGTGTATCACAAAATATAATGTTGATAGTTGAATTTAATGCTGAAGTGTTATAAAACTGAATGATAAATAAATAAATCGAACAAAAACGTGCATTTGTCGCATCACCCCCAGTTTATAACACACTTTTCAGTCATTCTCAAAACCTGTGTTAATAATCCATCATCAATAAGTGGTATTATGACGGTGACATCGAATTGATAGAACTAGATAGACAAATATCTACAATCTAGAGTTAATTTTCACAATCATATGCACTTTTCAGCCCTAAGGATCTTGTCAGGATATATGATTGATTACGATGGCTATAAAGTGGCGTTGCATGGTTTTGCGATGATGTACGACTATATATTTTAAATTGCATTGTAGTATTGATATGAAATGTACACGGGTTGCTCCACATGATGATATAAGCATAGTTTTTATCAGGAACTCTGTCGAGAATCCAACAAGGTCTCGGTAAATGTTTGATAACATGCATCGATATCTCGGGTAAAAATTGGTTTACTGACATCTGGATAAAATAAGAACCGAGATTCGGTGTTAATATTAAACAGCTGAGAGTTGAGTTCATGGCGAATTGGTTTGTTCAAGTCGGTGAAATAATTATAATTAAAGAGTATACATTCTCATCGTAATCCTGCCTCATTCTATCCTCGACTACGTCCCACACGTTGTCAGTTCATCGCGCTCGCTACGCTCTATACCTTTTCGTTTCAGTCAGATAATCTTTGCAGGGATATTGTTTGGCATTCTCACAACATACCCTGCCCAAAATATCTTTCCAGATTTTCATCTTTCAGGTCCGCCGTAGAGGTCAGCGAGCTTGTGGTTATATATACGCCACCAAAAACCATTTCATGCACACCGCAAAGATCTTCCTAAACACCGGAAGTTTGAAAGGTTTTTTCGGGTCCTTCTCAAACATAGATCACAACTCATGCCAGTAGAAGACGATCTGTACTGTGAGAAGGTGAATGATTACCAAGAAGGAGCATTCAACATAGTTCTGGCCGTCACACGCTTTCACAAACAATGCCTAAGATCACCAGCTGAGAGTAACTCTGATCACTATATAGTTGTTGGTAAGATTCATGCACTGTTATCTACCGTCACATCTTTCACATCTCTTATCAATATCAGTATGTATTTGTGCTTAAAAATAACAAAGCGATTTCGTCCAAAACCCATTGAAAACTCGGTTTGCCATTTCACAGCTCTAGAATATGAAATCAAATCAGCAAATGTTTATTACATTACTGCTCCACAATTTCCTTACAATACATCTTCGAATCCATAAGCGCAAACTTGTCACAGCGGGAAGGAATTTATGTATCTCGATGATTCAGAGGAATTGAATAAAAGGCATACGCATATTTTACGATCTCTGGGACATTTTTCCTATGGATGTGATAGGGAAAGGCAAACAAAAATATAAACGATGGCAGGATTACCGTAGCGAGAAAGGGGTCGTTGATAGGCAGCTCGTTATCAAAATGATGTAAAGTCGACATCAGTGTCTCTCGGGATACGAAAAAAGAACCGCATTCAGCCGGAGAACCGACCCTTGAAAAAGGACATAAAAAGGATGGCTACGCATACACACACACATTAAACATAAATCGGATTCAATTGAAACAGTTGGCTTCAATTTTCGAGATTGTTCAACTTGAGTTATGGCACAGTATGAGAGGACCATTTTCGTGATAAAGTGTCCATTTTTGGTTGGCCTTCATCAACCAGTCCCACCAATATTGGGACCATGAATCGTGTATATCACGTGGGTTTGTTACGCTTTTAGTGAAATATGCTACGGTTGCCTCAAACAGCATTGAGTAAACCTTTCTAAATGAGATAAATCGGGTAATCAATCAATCTGAGCTCAACTGTAGTGATTAAAGTCTCTCCTTAATCATTCTTATTTAGATTCGCACCCCCAAAAGTGTCACCTTCCGTGAAAGAGATACCACTCAAATGAGTTTGAAGATGTTCGCTTTTGCAAAGTTAGATGCAGAAGGTGCTGTTACAATGTTAGTTACGCTACACACTTTGAAAAATAGCCTCCCCAACAGCATTTTGACAGCAAAAGCCAGTGAAAGTACGCTTGAATGAGAGAGATTTATGCGGCGTGCACATTGGACATCGTTGAATAAAAAGCCATACCCTCGTCATCGACAGATTTTGTCCAGCAAAACAGGGCAGACGTTTTCAACGTTGAGAATTTTTGCTCATAGATAATGTAAGGTGGATCTAAAGTTATGTTTAAGTTGAACAATAGGAATATAGATGAACTTCAACAGTAAGAACACATACATTTGTTGGGTAATGAGTCAGTATACAAACTTTTTCTGGAAATTACAAAAAAAAAGTTCTATGAATCTCGATATGATTTCTGCTATCGTCATTTAACACAATTGAGAAATATGTAGAATATAACTCAGTGCAAAACTTCTTTTGTTGCAATTTCTCATCGTAATAGGCGTAATCGTAATTCCATCACGCCAATCTATCGTGAAAGAGCCTACTTTCTTGCACTAAATTATGCAGTGTGGTAATAGGCATGACGTAACTCAAATCAGATTACTACGCATCGTTTTTTCATTACGCAACTGTTTTGAGTTAAATAATAAAAGTTTACGGAACAAGTTGCAGAATGATGATTTTTAAAGCACGAGTCGTAAATTTATCCTACGAGGCTTGCCGAGTAGGATAATTACGACGAGTGCTGTAAAAATCGAGTTCTGCAACGTGTTATGTACAACAAATTTTGCAATCTCGTAGAAGACCATTTGTGGGTACCGTAATCCGGGGTAACATTGATCAGTTTTTAGGATATTTCTTGAATATTTCATCCAAAAATGTAAATGATGTGAGTTTTATATTTTTTAAACAAGTACTGCCACCCATAGCTCGTGACTATATACTTTAGTTTGTTTTTTGAAAGATTTAAGCATGTTTACAAAAATGTTTTATGTGATTTTTTCATATAGCTGATATGGGGTAACATTGATCACCCATGTAAACAACGTTCGGTAATATTGAAAATGTCGTTACTTACATAAATCATGGCCCCTGAAGCCGAATATGATGTCGAAACGCTTACATCTCATTTAGTTTTTGAGTTATTTTAAAATAAAAAAACACCTCGAACAGCGGAATACGCCTAAAGGTAGGCAATTTCCTAAGGGAATTCTACATTCTTAACAGTAATGCGTTAATGTTGCCTAATTGAACATACTTATAAAATTTTTGACAACGGAATCGTTTTTGGCGATGCCATTTTTAGTGAGAACCGTATTTTCCTTGCTTATATTGCTTGCAGAACTTATGTGAGACATGAATCTTTGGTATTGTCATCCTTAACCATTGAAATCATTGTTTCTCAAACTTGACAAATTTACGCATAAAGTTAACGCAATATTTGCAAAAATCTTAATTTTTAATAGCTTATAAGTATAAGAAAGAGAAGCAACATTCATGCTTTGGAAATTGTTCCGAAAATGTTTGGCCCACAGTACCCCTCGTCAACTCTAAATGCACTAACACCATCTGATCTATCTCCATTATCAAAGATTGTCAAAGTAGATGATAGAGAATAATACTTGATAGCTAGATCAAAACACGTTTGCATTAAAGTGAATTAAATCTAATGAAATTTTGGTAGGATTAATAACTTAAAGGTATATGACACTAACTAATGAACTTTACTCGTAGATTGGAATTTCCCTAATCCTAATCAATCTAAATATAGTCTGTGGTGAATCGAATCACTAGTGGAGACAAATTGTAAGTTATGATTTATCTGCCCCAGTTGTTATAACCTCATGTATGGAATAATTATTACAGCTTCGAGCTACACACAACGTAAAATCGTGTTTGCTATCGAGAAGGTCCGAAAACTAGCTTCGCCACAGAAACTCGAAGAATTTCATTGGAATGTCCAACCCACCAAGACTTTCAATGATCCGCCAGACGCGATCGAAAACACGAGCCGCGAAGGAGAGTGTAAATCCCAACCTCCAAGTTGAGACGGATTCACTGGAGGAAAAACACTCGTCAAATTCGTTTGAGCCGTCTATCATCGATGTCGAGGGAGGTGATAAGATTGAATGCGGTGGTTGTAACAAACCCAATAATGCCGAACTATTCATGGTCCAATGCCGGTGCTGTTCCCGTTGGTACCATTTCTCTTGCGCCAACGTCAAGCAATCGACGGTTCGGAAGGAAGCCTTTGCGTGCAAATTGTGTGTTCTACCAGCGAGTTCCAGAACAAGTCGCACCACTACGTCCAGTGTACGACAGGCGAGGATTGCCCGGGAGCTAGATCACCTTGAAGAGGAGAGGAAGCTTTTGGAGAGGATGCACGAGGAAGAATTAGCACAGCAGGAAAAGGCTAGGAAGGATAAGTTCGAGCGCGAAAAGCAATACATCGCCAAAAGGTTCGATTTGCTTCGGCAGCAAGATGAGCAAGAAATTGCTAGTTCAGCTAGTAGCCGTCGTAGTCAGCACAGTCGCCCGGCAAGCAAAAATCGAATTCAGAACTGGGTAGACGATGTCGCTAGGGTTGCCCATGGAGTCGGTGGACTGTTGCCCGGAAATACCGTCATCGTTAATGAAAGGGATTTCGATCCAAACGTGATTGTTGCCAATGAAGGTCACGCATCATCAACACCCGTACGTACGCCGTTGCCTAATACTGCCAGCGGTTTGGTCCAGCCAGCACCGGTACGGTTACGTTTGAATGATAAGAGCCGAGAATTAGCTTTCGTTCCGCCAACCACGGGAAGTATTGAGATCGGAGAGACAGATGAGGACGAATCAAAAGATATCGGAGCTATCGGTGGATCCAATCGAAAAGGGATCTCACCTGCGCTATCGTTCGTTGATGTGGTAGGACCCCTCGATGATCTCTTGAACAAACCGGCAGAGATGCAATCGAAAACCGGTACGATCCCAAAATTGAAGACCCACGTAACCTACGAACAATGGCGTTCTCGCACCACAAATCTCGAAATGGAAAAGGAACATCTTAAACAAAACGATATTCGTCGCCAACGTGAGCTGGAGTTAGTAAATCAGCTAAATCGACTGGAGATGCAAAAAGATGATGGGGAATTACGAAATTTAGAGCTGATACAACAAAAGAAGGAACATGAGCAAGAGAAAGAGCGGATAATCCAACAAAAGCAACGAGAATTCATTGAGTTGGAACAACAGATGTATCGTCAGAGACAAGAGCACGGCAACCTCATCGAGCAGCAGCAGAAGGAGTTGGAACACCTACGATGTGTGGAGCGAGAATACAGAAACTACCCGCAAAATCAAGAGAATCGAGTTAAACACCCAGCGTCGATGACAGTGAATCGGGGCGACGGAATTTCCAACCTGCGGCCGTTGACTGGTCTTCCCATCTCATCGATACCAAATTCAGTAAACCTTCGTGAACACATCGAGCTTCCTCGCCAAGAAGACATCTGGTACATAAGTGGCTATCAGCAAAAGTCGCTTCCTGCATTTGGTAATATCTCGACTCATTCCAGTGGATTTCCGGTAAGTGATGCTTTGCAAAGTGGTACTCTGCCGCCTTCACATGATGTCCGTTTTCGCGACCGGAGCTCCAACGTACCTGAAATCAACACGCCTGTGGGTGGGCGCTCAAACTTCGACGCAGAGTGTAGGAGTACTGATAACTTTTCCGTTAGGCACAATCAACTTCAATATCCAGTGTTTAATTCCCCAGTTTCGGCTCCCCCTGTATTGAACAATGTAGTTATTCCTCCTCAATTGGCACCAACTCCCCAGCAGTTGTCGGCCAGACAAGTTGTTAATCGAGAATTACCTATTTTTGCGGGTGACCCAACAGATTGGCCACTATTTATCAGTAGCTACAACCATTCAACTCAAGCTTGTGGCTACTCAGATTCTGAAAACTTGCTTCGTCTTCAAAGGTGCTTGAAAGGAAGTGCCAAAGAAGCAGTCAGCAGCTTTCTGCTACACCCCTCAACTGTGGCACAAGTGATTTCCACTTTGCAGCTTCTGTACGGAAGGCCAGAACAAATTGTACAGAGCTTGATAGCTAAAGTTCGTAACACACCGGCGCCGAAAAACGAACGGTTGGATACGCTAGTGAGTTTCGGTTTGGTGGTGCAAAATTTATGCGGGCATCTGAAAGCTATTGGGCTGGAAAATCATCTTTCGAATCCGGTTCTCCTGAACGAACTTGTTGAGAAACTACCAACAGCGGTGAAGTTCAATTGGGCTCTACATCAACGTCAACTTCCAGTAGTTGATCTGAGTGCTTTCGGAGAATACATGGCAAACGTTGTTTTTCCTCCTCAATTGGCACCAACTCCCCAGCAGTTGGCGGCCAGACAAGTGGTTAATCGAGAATTACCTATTTTTGCGGGTGACCCAACAGATTGGCCACTATTTATCAGTAGCTACAACCATTCAACTCAAGCTTGTGGCTACTCAGATTCTGAAAACTTGCTTCGTCTTCAAAGGTGCTTGAAAGGAAGTGCCAAAGAAGCAGTCAGCAGCTTTCTGCTACACCCCTCAACTGTGCCACAAGTGATTTCCACTTTGCAGCTTCTGTACGGAAGGCCAGAACAAATTGTACAGAGCTTGATAGCTAAAGTTCGTAACACACCGGCGCCGAAAAACGAACGGTTGGATACGCTAGTGAGTTTCGGTTTGGTGGTGCAAAATTTATGCGGGCATCTGAAAGCTATTGGGCTGGAAAATCATCTTTCGAATCCGGTTCTCCTGAACGAACTTGTTGAGAAACTACCAACAGCGGTGAAGTTCAATTGGGCTCTACATCAACGTCAACTTCCAGTAGTTGATCTGAGTGCTTTCGGAGAATATATGGCAAACGTTGTGTCTGCAACAAGCTGTGTTGTATCTTGGAATGGAGGTGCATCGAAAGGGATCAAAGATGATCGAGCTAGGGGAAAAGACCGGGCGTACGTCAACGCACATTCAAACCCAGGATCGTCGGAAGGGCGACGTGAATACACCGGAGAGAGTCGCGAAAACATTGTTGCTCAAAAAGAGCCATCCAATACTTCAGGAAATACTCCTTTGTGTCCATCGTGTAAGAATAGAGGCCACCTGATAGAAGCATGCGGATTGTTCAAAAGAATCTCTATCGACGATCGATGGAAGGTTGTGAAGGAAAATCGACTGTGTGGCCGATGCCTCACTTCCCATACACGTTGGCCGTGCAAAGGTCAAGTATGTGGAATAGATGGTTGCCCAAGGCGTCATCATCGACTTCTCCATGATAAGAACTCATCAGTGCCAAAACAGATAGATATCGGAAAGAATGTGACCGTATCCCTTCACCGTCAACCATCATCATTCAATCTTTTCCGTATAATTCCTGTGACACTTTACGGTAGAAAGGGAAAATTGGACACATATGCATTCCTTGACGACGGTTCATCTGTTTCTTTGATTGAGGAAAAAATAGCTGAAGCACTTGGCTTGGAAGGCGTCGCTGAGTCCCTTTGTGTCCATTGGACTGGTGGAATTAAGAAGAACTATTCGAATACTCAGATGGTTTCACTACAAGTATCTGGCGAAGGAATCGATAAGCGTTATCAAATGTCGGAGGTATACACCGTGCGCAATCTGGGTTTACCTGAGCAAACAATGAAGATCCGTGAATTAGCCGATGAGTTTGTGCATCTTAAGAACCTACCGGTTCGCGATTTGGATTCTGCTGTTCCTGGCATACTCATCGGGCACAATAATGTTCATCTACTGGCATGCCTCAAATTGAGGGAAGGACGAGAGCAGGAGCCGATTGCCACGAAGACCCGTTTGGGCTGGGTTGTTTATGGAAGTCGACGAGCAGCAGAGATCAACTTTCCACACCGGCAGATGTATATCTGCATGAAACAAGATGATCAAAACTTACACGATTACGTTCGTAAGTTTTTTGCCCTGGAAAGCTTAGGTGTCGCAGTGGTTCCGGAAGTAAAAGGATCGGAAGAACAGCGAGCGTTGTCTATTCTCAACGAGTCAACGGTGCGGACATCTAGTGGTCGTTTCAAAACTGCGCTTTTGTGGAAGAACGATGAATTCGAGTTTCCGGACAGCAAATTGATGGCGGTTAAAAGATTGGAGTGTTTGGAACGAAGACAGGTTGGGATGAAAGGATTCCTACACCCAAAAGTTACTTCTGTCATACTTGGCGGTTTTCGCGTCTATTGATGACGGAAAAGTGTTCTTTCGAGCGACATGACATGTCTTACTTCGCAAAAATCCAGACTTGTACGACAATGTTCGAAAACAAATTGCGGAATATCAAGAAAAAGGATATTCTCATAAAGCTACAGAAGAAGAACTGCAACGATTCGACCCTAGACGAACGTGGTTCTTACCCTTAGGGGTGGTATTGAACCCCAAGAAACCCAACAAAGTGCGGCTCGTTTGGGACGCCGCTGCTACAGTGGACGGAGTATCGCTCAATACCATGTTGATGAAAGGTCCTGAACGAGAGGTGGCCATCACAGCGGATGTGAAAGAAATGTTCCACCAACTTCTGGTGCATGAAGAAGACCGCAGTGCTCTGCTGTATTTGTGGCGGAATTCTACTGAATCGGCTCTTGACACGATGGTTATGGATGTGGCAATATTTGGCGCCTCGTGCTCACCCACACAAGCACAATTCGTCAAGAACCTAAATGCTAAGGAATACGAACACCAGTATCCCAGGGCGGCAATTGCGATAACTCGGCGACACTATGTGGATGACTATTTAGATAGTGTTGATTCCGTAGATGAAGCTGTAGAACTCATTACACAAGTCATGGAAGTTCATGATAAGGCTGGCTTCCATATCCGGAACTGGATCTCTAACAAGGAGGACGTTATGAGAGCAATAGGTGAGGTTCACCCTACAGTAGTAAAGACTTTGACTCCAGACCAGGAATGTGGCGGCGAACGATTGTTGGGAATGATATGGCGACCGAGAGAGGATATATTTTAATTCACCTTGAATTTTCGTGAAGATTTGAAAGACATTCTGGCCGGTGACGTCATTCCAACGAAACGACAGTTGCTTAGAATAGTTATGAGCATTTATGACCCATTGGGACTAGTTTCAACCTTCGTAGTTCATGGAAAGATAATGATTCAAGAAGTATGGCGAAGTAAGACAGGTTGGGATGAAAGGATTCCTACACCCAAAAGTTACTTCTGTCATACTTGGCGGTTTTCGCGTCTATTGATGACGGAAAAGTGTTCTTTCGAGCGACATGACAGAATACGGTGTCAATCCGATGACGGGACAACCCGTCATCTATTCGAGCAGTTTTTCTGTTGCATACATGTAAAACTTGCATTAGTATGATTATCTTTATCGATCACCAATACATGCACATAATGCATCTGTATTGGTGAATGTTGTTTTTGTATGTGTTGGTGAATAAGAGAGAACTCGTATATTATTTGAGAAGGGTCCAACGACTTTTTGTAAATCAACCTGTATCAGCTTCCATAGGTCATTTTGCAAGCGACCATGCAAGCGAAAACCGTTCTCAGATTCCTTGGAATTGTTTTAAAACAGTACCGCTTTACAAGGATGAATAAGGACAAATGATACAGAAGATAATACAGGTAGTTTTACAAAAAAATATAGGCCCCTCTCAAATATTATACGAGACTTCTCGAACGTGCGACAACCTGTGAACGTGGACCATTCCACGAAAGTGCATAATAAAAATGACAAATAAAATTGTGTTCGGGTGCGACTTTGATATCGTCCCCTTAATGCTACAACTAGATAACTCGAAAATCAAAATTTTGGGATGTGCCACTTTGAAAATATGACCGTTTTACAAGGTGACGGTTAATCGCAGAAGATATGGTTGAAAAATAAACTTTAACTTGTGTATTTTGAATCACACGCTTATGAGCTGTAGGTATTTTACAGATCTAATAAATAAAAATGTTTTGGCATATTGAAGTCAAAAATTTCAAATTTCGAGTTATCTAGTTGTAGCATCAAGGGGACGATATGTGTTGGTGATTCCGATGTTTGTTGTCATTTTCGCCTTCGCGGTGTTCCGCCGGTTCCGCCATCAAAAATCTTACAAATTTCCTGTAAGAATATCTCCAATGTATTCCAGGCGTCGCTTGCAAGATACTACTTGGTCAGATGATGTCACAGACGGGACAAAAAGGTTGAAGGTAAGGCCGTCCGATCAAATTAATATCGTTTGTTATTAGCCGGTGTCACCCAGATGTTCGACAATCACAAACCATTGTCGCCTTAAATCTCAACAACCCGGAAGATTTGTTTGTTCTGTTCAAATAGAATCGTATCGATTTGCAAAAGAACATCGACAGCAACCTGCCTGATTTTGGCCAAGGAACCGATATCGATCCGTGCAATTGTATTTAGGGGAACTAGGTGTAAAATACGCCAAGGTAATATTTTATTTTTCATTTTTATATAAATGATGGGGTAGGTGTTCCGGTATTCGCCACACAAAATTATATGCCGTTTTATGACACAAATAAGCTTTCAAATGGTACAGAAACATTCTTAGAAACTCCAATTTTGAAAAAAAAAGAAAAAAAAAACAATTTGGGCTTAAAATGTGTGCACTTTTGCAATTATTTTATCTTCAACCAGAAATCAACTAAGGTGGCATATATAGAATCAAAATTTAAAACATTGCACAAGTAGGGTAGGCATGCCAATAGTGGAGATACTAAGCACGATTGAACTTCATTTAATTGCCTAAATTCAAGAAGTGTATTTAATGTACATGTTTATGTTGTAACGCGAGGTAACGACCATTGACTTAATGAGAAAAATGATTTCATCGCAGTAATCCACGGCATGTCAGTGAAAAATAATACCTCCACTATTGGTACACTGTTCCTTTAGTTGCGGTATATTTTTAATTTGTATTCCTTCCTTTAGTTGCGGTATCCGTTGTTTTCTTATGCGATCCTCCACTATAGGAACACTTTACCGCAACTATTCGTACAAGAAAGTAAAGGTTTAGCAATTTTAGTGATATTTCATCAGTTTTGAAGCAATTCGAACGCTCGTTTTAGCTATTCCGTGTATCAAAAAGCCAATACGTCGATTGGCAGTGTCGGTTATGTGGCTAATGTAATAGAATCAGTGAAAACGGCACTGCCGTTATACGCATAATTGTCCCATGTTCCAAAATATGCAATCGAGAAAAACGCGTTTAAAGATTTTAACACATTTAGGCCTCGTATTGACCAGGTGTGTGGTAAATTGAATTGAAATCTTCACAATAGTATAAAGAATAGCGTGTTTATTAGAGTCAAGAGTTTGTATTATGGGAATAAAGTAAATTTAGCTACGAAATTCAAAGTGGGACTGTTATGCCTAGAAATACGGGGTTTATGGTGAATTTCTACGCATAACAGTCCCACTGAGAGTAGGGACCAATTATGTGCTAAACATACTGCTGTGGATGACCGTTCTTACGTTTAGATTGTACCGAATGTAGAGGACGTATATCTTCAAGACTATGTTAAGGCACCTAATGAAGGCTCAAGTGACATGTGCCATACGGAGCCATGTGTGGAGAAGTGAAAAAAAAAACGATTTTACAGTTTCCAAATTTGGGATGGAAAGCAAAGTTTTCTGTATGTGTGAAAGTGAGAAAATGTATGAATTAGTGAAAGAAAGAGTGGATGAGTAAGTAAGAGAGTTTATAAGATGTAATAAATTCCTAAATCGACTCTTCCAGCTGCAGGCTTGACAGAAACTCATCTGCGAATTCAAGCTTAATCTGCCGAGTAAATATTTAACTCAAAATTCACGACACATATCTTCACACGATTTGACATTTCTTTGAATACATCTGCAATACATCTCATGATATTTTTGATACATCGCAAATTAAGTTTTAGAACCACCAACATATTTGCAACTTGCACCGAAGAGCCAACTATGCGGAATAACCCAGTATGTGGCTAGGTCATCCTATTCTTCTTTTGACATGACTTTGACCTCGTCTTGACTTCATCAAGTTTGATATGTCGCAAGATAGGTCTCAAGACCGCCAATATAATGGCTACTTCTTCTGGGGAACAGGGTATCCAAAACAACCTGGTATGTTATCAAGTCATCCAGGAACCTTTGAATTACCCTTCTTTAGCCTTGATTTGTGAATTTATGAAGTTTGATGTTGCCAGCTAGGTTTCAGAACCGACAGTTTAGATGCCATTTCCCCCAGGAAACCGGGAATTCAGAACAATCCGACATGTGGTCAAGTCATTCAAATACATTTGAACCACCTGTAGACCTAATTGGCAAATTCATGAAAATTTATATGTCGCAAGCCAGGTTTCAGATTCGCCAATATAATGGTTACTTCCACCAGTGAACCGGTATTCGGACCAACCCAGCATATGACCAAGTCATCCAAAAATGGTCGAACTATTTTTATTTGCTTTGCTTTACTTGGTTTGCTAAATTATGAAGTTGAATTGTCGCAAGCCATGGACTTGAAATTAAAGTAATTACTGATTCTTCAAGTGGGATTATTTCAGTATTCCTCGTGATGAATACATAAAACGGGTTGTGTTCCACATGGGATGTAAAGTCAACGTAACAAGATGTTCAAAACGATTTTCACAAACACCAGCTAATTCAAAACTCACAACTGAATATTTTGTTCAAGATTAGCGCAGCGAATTGTATAGTGTGACAGTTATGCGTAGAAATACAGTAGTGGGACAGTTATGCGTGGAAATTCAACAATGGGACAAATTGACTTGGTTTGCTTTTCATTGATTTTCCGAACAAAGTTTATTTTTGATAAGTGTTTTCTAAAACTATACGTAAAAACAAACTGTTGAATGACAAAAAGTCAAAATGCACAAAAAGTAACATGGGACAATTATGCGTATAACGGCAGGGCACTACCGCAACTATAGGAACACCCACAACTAAGGGAACACTTACCCTAGTCTAGTATTCGCCACCCAAATTTTCAATACCAAAACAAAGTTCCTGACCAACTCTTATATTTGTCCTGCTAAACATGGATTAACCCGTATAGGCCTGAGTGAAAGCAAAAATACTGAAACCCTCACCGCTTAGAGAATTCTTAACGGATTCAAATGATTTTTTGTCAGTTTACTGGCCCACATATCTAGTTTCTAGAAGTGGCCAGAGGAACTCGGAAATATTCCTGTGGCCGGAGTTATTCCGGTGGATCACTGGGTCAAGTCGGGTAAAAAAGGGCTATTTTTTTGGACATGCCAAGTTACATTTATTTATTTGCAATGACAATCATTTGAATTTGCATAAATCACTAAGATCTGATATTCAACATTATAAATGAAGAGTTTTGCACCGTTTAAAATATACCGGATGTGGCCATTCGGACGTAATGCCCGGAAGAACCGGTTATAGATTTGTTGGATACTAAACCGTTTCAATTCTCGAAAAGTAGAAATCAAACATAATTGTAACCTGAAATGCGTTCCAATAAGTTTGGAACAGATGTTCAGATACAAATTGGCCACTTTATCGTAGTGTCGGGGACATATTGTTAGAGATTGTGTTGTTTCATCACTCGTTTCACTTTATCGTAAGTTTGAGGCGTCCCGGGACCCGAAAATGATCATTTGTAGGATTTATCAAATGCAGAACTCATAGTTATCCAATTCAATCGTTTCTCAAAAGGTTTACACTGATGCATTTTTCTTAAAATTCCGTCATGTAGTGGCCCCATTATAACCGATTCCGGAAATTATCTGTGACTTGAAATTTGCCTACCTCCAGGGGCACAAACGCACAGTACCCTTCTCACCCGACCTGACCCAGTGATCCACCGGAATAACTCCGACCACAGGAATATTTCCGTGTTCCTCTGACCACTTCTAGAAACTAGATATGTGTGCCAGTATACTGACAAAAAATCATTTGAATCCATTAAGAATTCGCTGAGCGGTGAGGGTTTTAGTATTTTTGCTTTCACTCAGGCCTATACGGGTTAAAAGCTATCGTTTACTGTGTTGACAGTTATCAAAAGTCATTTGATTTATTTACAGAAAATGTTTTTTTTAGGTGGGCAAATACTGATACACCTCTCATATAATTAACTTTCTTATTTGTTGAATTTATGGTATACAGTATTGGACAAAACATTTGCAACTTTTTTGATTTTCAATACAAAATGACCAACTTTGGTAAGCTATATCTCAGTTATTTATGGACCGACTTGAATGAAATTTTGGCAGAACATCAGACATAACTTGAATAACATATATTTTTGAGTGATTTTTCCAATCACCTGTTCAAAAGCAGTAACGGTTTGACTAAAGTGAATTTTATTAAATGACAACTAAACATTTTTTTAGGAATAGCTTCATGGTATTTTCAGCAAAGTTGTAGATTTTAACGAGATGAACAAGTTTGCTGAAGACAGTTTTGTGTAGGACTGTCAGATTTTGGGATAAAGAGTTTTGTATTTTTCGTCGAAAATTACACTTTAGTTAAACCGTTATAACTTATAAACTTGTGATATGAAAGATTAATCAAAAATATATGTTAATATTCAAGTTAAATCTTATGTTCTGTGGAAATTTCATCCAAATCGGTCCATAAATAACTGAGATCCAGTTTACCAAAGTTGGTCATTTTGTATGGAAAATAAAAAAAGTTGCAAATGTTTTGTCCAATACTGTACATGTTTAAGGCGAAGTAGGCCGTCACGAAAATGTCTACGCGTCGTTAATGATTGTTGCTAAATCAAGTCACAATTTTGAGTTGATGTAAATCGATTGGTATGCACTGACGCAACCAAAAAAGTATCAGCATACTCTCTGCACTTTAGCGCAAATAGTGATACTTTTCCGGAACAATATGAGCTATGTGGATCACTTCTATTTGGATTTGAATTTGCGAGCTGCAGTGTTAACATGGCTGATGAAACGAATGACGGGCTACTTAACCTTAAATTGACCAAATAAGAACTTTTTTCCTATGTTGACATAGGATGGTCCATTGAAAACTTGTTTTTTGGCTACAACGTATTCAATTCTAATATATCATCAAAGTGGTCTATAAACCACTATCAGCTTTTGAAAAATGCGTGATCTGGTGAGTGAAGGAACTCGCTATTTTTTTCCATTCTTGTTGTTTTTCTTGTAAAATTCGCTTCGATTGCTAATATCTCTGATTGGGGCAAACATAAAAAATATCTTGTGATGACATTCAAAAGATAAAATTAATTTCTACATTAAGGTAAAAGCACTAGTTTACGGCCTACAAGAATACTGTGCAAGAATTTTCATACAATGTAGGCCAAAATCGTATGAATGGGTCGAACATTAAATTGCTCTTCCCTTATATTTAAAAAATACGGATGTGTTATTTTTGTTATTCTAAAAAAATGAATAACAAAGAATTATCAAACACAGTTTAAAGGCTTTTGAACTGAAATAGATGATTTTTTACTTGAAAGATTATGTTTTTAAGTTCTGAAAGTCGTTCTACTTTGATGAGAAATGTAGAAAACACAACACAAAAGTGAATCGACCCTTTTGATCGATTGGGTCTCTCATTTTATAAAATAAAAATGAATCATGTATTCAACAAAATAAACGAAATTTATAACAATTTTCGAATGAAAATATTTTTGTACAGCTACTTTAACTATTCATACATACCCGAATTGTTCCCACTATGATAAATCCAATATGAACCCTAGCAAAATGTAAGCCCTCTTCCAAAATTGTCGGTACAGATGAATCTGGACGTTCACTTATTTTCGAGTGTCGACTCTTTTAAATGATTCGTGAGTGAGTTGCCTATCTCTAGTGGCAATACAGTCAACTTTCCATTAAAGAGACCATCGAGTAAGGAAGGTGTCGAATAACAGAACACAAAACCAGTGAAACAGCGATCCAAGGGATCATGGCTACCATGAAAACAAACTCTTAGTTTGGTTATATAACTCAATATCGACATATGGGATATTGAGTTACAGAGAATTAGCTGTGAAACTATTTTATAGATTTTAGCACATGAAAATGAAATATTAGACAAAATCGGTCTTCTCCAAAATGGTCTCTAAAAATGTAGCTTGGGGTCGTCCATAAATGACGTAGCTTTTTAGGGGAGAGGGGGGTCTTCACGAATTTGTGACGAAGTGTGACGAGGAGGAGGGAGGGGTCCTAGCTAGTGGACGTAGCATTTTGAATCAAGTTCGTTAAAGGAAAGGCGCTGAAAAAAATTGCTTACAATTGTTTTTTTATGAAACTTTTTTTTTACTTATAAACTTGAGTTATAAAATTATGCTTAAGCTTCAAAACATTCATATGACAAGGTTGAAAAAATATCTATGAAACTTTAGATTTTCTTGATAAATGCAATCAAACAGATGTTTTGAAGCTTTAAATAATTATGTGAATATTATATTATATTCGTGTCCAAATTAATAATCTTATGCATAAACAAAATAAGTTTAAAATATTACATTTAAAGCAATATATTTATTCTGTGAATTATGCCTTCAATGTTGCAGGAGATCTCCACCCAATCAACTCATCATTTGATACATCAATGCTCTTGATGGAATAGTCTGAATATGAATGAGGATAATAGATTCGAGTTTTATCAAAATTGCCCTATCATTAAATTTTGTAAATAACTCAGTAATTTGAAAGAATTTTTATTATTTACGGTTTTATTATAGGTTGTGTAAGATTATTTCAGTATGGAAACGATAATGAAAATCAACTGAAAAATTTATAGAGATTATTGTATTTGTATAATAATCGCTAAAATTTTCTAAACATTCCAAATATTTCAAGTGTAATCTTTTATGTATCTGGCCACTGTTTGCTAAAATGATTTGAAATTGGATAATATTAACGATGATTCATTTCAAATTAATATATTTTCTTGATCATCTTCATTGAAATCTATTTCCTAACAACGAATAATTTAAAAAAACAATCCTCTAATATAACGAAATTTTTGTTCAACATATGTTAAAATATATTGGACCCTAACTCGACAGTAACGAGCTTCATCAATCCAATCAAAATTCACATTTTTATAGTAAACTTGTTTTTTATGGTAAGAACAGCAAAAGTAATATAATTTAGCCTATAAGAAACTGGAAACCAAAACCAAGGAAAATGTTTATTTAAAACTTTTTCCAAATTACTTTTAAGCGCTACTGTATATCAAACTGTTAGATTAGATTATCCTTTCATTTCAGTCAGTAATTAATATCAAACTTCTCAATTCAAATTTTTTTGTTTCAACCCAGTCACTAAGAAAAACACATAAAAAATTAAGGGGGGGGGGGGGTGCTTGCTATGCTACGTATTTTCCAGGGGGAGTACCAGCATTTGTGACGAAATGCTACGAGGGGGGAGGGGGTGTAAAAAATCAGTGAAAAAATGCTATGTTATTTATGGACGGCCCCTATTATATTTAGTGTTATCTGAAACTAAGATGGTCCACAATACAGTCGAAGCTGGTTATAGCGACATTGCAAGAGACCGTTGTTATACTGAGATGTCGTTATAAAGCAATTAGATGTCGTTATGCTCTATATGGGGCACAGATAGCCGTAGCGGTAAACGCGCAGCTATTCAGCAAGACCAAGCTGAGGGTCGTGGGTTCGAATCCCACCGGTCGAGGATCTATTCGGGTTGGAAATTTTCTCGACTTCCCAGGGCATAGAGTATCTTCGTACCTGCCACACGATATACGCATGCAAAAATGGTCATTGGCACAGAAAGCTCTCAGTTAATAACTGTGGAAGTGCTCATAAGAACACTAAGCTGAGAAGCAGGCTCTGTCCCAGTGGGGACGTTACGCCAGAAAAGAAGAAGAGATGCTCTATAAGAAGAAGAAAACAATCATAATATGTACTAGAACAATTGAACGGACTCTAAAATGTCGTTATACTGACTACCAAACCATCGTAGGGTGGTCTAAGGTAAACATGTTTTTTATAGTTTTTCTAATATCAACTTCTTGTCAAGGTCTATGAACGACTTATAAAAGTCAAGAAAACACTAATTTTGATGCAAAAGATTGTTGATATTTGTTTTATTCCCTGGGCAAATCATCTTGTGATCAGTTTGATTGCTGTCAGGTCTTTGACTTCACCACCTATACGACGTCTATTTATGAGAAGTGATTTGATTTTATTTGTGTTATTGCATTACGGATAAATACGTGGTCAAAACAGTTTCTTATTATTATTCCTTATATCAAATGATATTCCCTGTTATTTCCAGGTTACTAGTTTAAAAAAATCCAGGTTCAATAAATTCTCCAAAATACATAAATGATTGACGAATTTTTCATTTCAAATTTTCAGAGATAGGACTTCGGGTTTAGAAACGCTTAAGCAAAAAAAAAATCTAACGTAAAATGTTATTTTTTTCTCACTTTAATAAAATAAAAATATATGTTTGTTCTAAAAATGTTAAAACTGAGGGCCCCAAACGCAAAGGGGTTTTAAGTATTTTTTCTTCATACTTGCAAAAATGGAAGATTTCTCCTAATCAGAGTTGGGAAAAATTCTGAAATTCACTCTACAGTAGCCAAGCAAAGCAAATCACAGTCAGCAAAGCCAGTGAAACTCACGCCCATCGCTGCTGTAGGCAAAAAATCCTTGAAAATTACAAAACACCCGTTGCTAAGGGCAACCCAAAATTACCGTAGAAAAATGTTCTATTTCCTGCTGTATTTCCCGCATTTGGAGCCTTCAATGTCACTAACATAGGCTACTTGATGAGATTCACGTTTTTGAACTATTGTGCTGCTGGGAAGAGCCACGGGACTTTCTCGAAATTCAAGCCTACCATTACCATTCCCAGCACTGCTCCTAATACTTCCCAAACTCAACTAATATATTCCCTCATAAACCAAAAGCTCTTTTATTTGATAACTTCAAGGTAGACATGTTGTTACGATGAGAGGGGTTCCAATAAATTGATCGGATAAAGTTAAGTATCTAGAGGCACATAGGGTAGATAAGAATTTAACTTTCAAAAATCACATTGAGGGCATTCAAGCCAAATGTAACAAATATATAAAATGTCTGTATCCACTTTAATAACAGAAAATCGAAAATTTGTCTTAAGAACAAGCTTTTGGTCTTCAAAAAAAATGTTCAGGACATCCATGTTATATGCTGTACCAATATGGATTAGCTGTTGTAATACAGGAAGAAAGCTCTGCAGAGGATTCAAAATAAAATTTGGAAAATGATTCTGAAGCTCCCTCCCTGATATACCATCAGTGCCACCAGTGTCCGCTCATGTTCCAGTAGCCCCGCTCACACTGAAAAAAGATAAGTTTACACTAAGTACATTTGAAAACTTTAGCCGCTATACGGTTTAAATCGACAAATTGAATCACACTGTGGGCATTTTTTTGTGTATTTACTCGAATTACCTTACTTTTTCAACTCGTGAGCGGGCTACTGGAACATGAGCGGATACTGGTACGTTGACGGTAGTATCAAAGAGTTACATAGAATGGTGTCCGGCCATTAGCCGAGTGCCATTTGGCCGAACGCCATTTTTCCTTTTTTTGATCATATGTTGTTCTTTGAAGAGAAAAAGTATTCCCCACAATTGTTCGAATTAAGGTTTATATTACGTCCTTAAGATATCTCACACAAAATTTATTTTTTAGCACGAGGTTTAACTTAGATCAGATATCATTCTTCCAAAAATAGGATTGCAACATACGAACACGTTACGACAAATCAGCTCACTGTTCCTCCGTTGTTAAGAGAAAAAGCTAAAATTTAGTGTTAGCAAAAGCTGCATGTTTATGTGATTGCTTGAACTATGGAAAAATTTACTTAGAACGATTTTTGAGGGATCGAAGCAAATTGATCCTGCTGGCAGGTATTATCGCTAGCAGAGAATTAAACTTGCTTACATTAAGGACCCAAGTAACACCAAGCATTATAACATTGCACGTATTCTACTGCATATTAACAATACTGATGCGACATTGCTTTTTATTCAACAAATTACAAGAGCTGTCAAGCAAAAGAGCACTAATGCTACATTACAAATGTATCAATGCATAATGTATCATTACTATATGAATGGCTTGGTTGCTTTATAAACATGTTTGCATTAGTTCGACTATATCAGGGCCTTTTTCCACTTTTAAACTACTTTTATGGTAGGCTTACGGCCAATGCAGCTGCTTTATATAAACAATGATTTAATGCTCCATGGTTACTTGGGGATGTTCGTCTTCAGTACTGACTGCTTCTTCAACTAACAGTGTAGATCAGATTATTTGTATATTAATGATGATTTATCCTTATTTAAGAACTTGCCTACCCAGCGTGGCTAGCCACGCTCTAACAAAATTTGAAAGCAGAAAGCTATGCACAATCTTTTAAAGATTGATAGTGTTTATGTTTAACTGCAAAATGACAACATGGACTAATAAATTTCTCTGTCCATAACTGTGGAAGTGCTCTTTAAATAATAAGATGAGAAGCATACTCTGTCCCAGTTGATGTGTAATGTTTGACGTAGAGGATAATGGTTATAATTTTATTAAAAGGAAAATAACCAACATTTTTCAAAATTTTCAAAACCAGTTTTTTTGCTCAAAATTGAAGCAACGTTCAGGAAAATCTATCATTGCATTGCATTTGCCATCTGTAATACGATGATATATTTTCATAAAGATTTGTTTGAAATTGAGTGAAAAAACTGGTTTTTAATTTATGATGATTGAATGATGGATTCTTGAGCCTTAACATGACCCGATATTGACACGCATGATACTAATGACCGCCAAATCGCCTAAATTTATGCTCTGACCATACTCTATTGAGCACGTGGCTTTAATGCTGTTGTTTAGTATGTTTTAGTACAGAGATGAACCAGCCTCTGGCTGATTATCTCTCAAATAAAGATAAATAATAATAATAATAATGTTTTAGTCTCACTGTAAATATAATAAAAACTCTATTTGGCGGACAATATTCTGATTCAAACTCGTGTTGTTTATAGGTTGGAATTGTTTGAAAACCCCTTCTGAATCACATATATAACCCAACCCAATCCAAGTTCGACGGAACTACAATTTGCTGGAAGCTGGTTTATTTACTATTTGATCACCGAACAACACGTTTGAAAGAAGTTTACACAAAATTTGAGAACGATTCACACAAAATCGAGCGTTTCAACCAGCACATCATGTTGAATAATTAGTGATGATAACACTGAGAGGATTCTAAACATCTTGAAAGGATCCAGAAACAAATCTTAAAGGGATTCTGATGAAAACTCTGAGAGGAGCCTGATGATATTCCTGGCATGAATTCTGATGAAAACTCCGAGATGATTCTGATATGAGTCCTGAAAGGATTTCGATGTAAATCCTAAAAAGGATTTTGATGAGGAATACTGAGAGGATTCTGATTAGGGCCTTCCTTAGCGAGTGGTTAGAGTCCGCGGCTACAAAGCAAAAGCCATGCTGAAGGTGTCTGGGTTCGATTCCCGGTCCGTCCAGATTCTTTTCGTAATGGAAATTTCCTTGACTTCCCTGGGCATATAGTATAATCGTACCTGCCACACGATATACGAGTGCGAAAATGGCAACATTGGCAAAGAAAGCTCTCAGTTTATAACTGTGGAAGTTGCTTTTAGAACACTACGCTGAGTAGCCTGCTCTGTCCCAGTGGGGACGTTAATGCAAGAAAGAAGAACTGAGAGGATTCTGACGAGAATCCTACGAGGATTTTGATGCTAATCCTGAGAGGATTTTGATGCTAATCCTGAGAGGATCTGAGCAAATCTTGAGAGAATTGTGCATTACAATTACTGAATAGATTCGATTCTTATTACAATACATGAGAGTATTCTGACTCAGAATTTTGATGAGAACCCTGAGAGCATCCTTCGGAAAATCTAAAGGGGATTGTGATGAAAATCCTGAAAGGGTTGGGATGCGAATCTTGAGAGCATTCTGGTTAGAGAGCATTTTAATAAAATTCTCTGCGAGATTAGCCACCCAAGTAACCAAATGGCAGTTTAATTTGCCCTTCGTTCTAATACAGGGCTATTGTACACTGTACAGCTTGCATGCCCTATATTAGCCGAATTAGCTTGCTAATGGTTACTTGGGCAGTCTCGGGCTGCAAATCTTGTTAATACTGAAAATAATAATGAGAATGCTTTTCGTTTTTTATAAACAAAATCTCTAAGTATTTCATCAGAATCCTCTCAGGTGTACAGGTATTCGCAACCCCCTATTATATACTTTTTAACACAAATACGCATAAATCATATTCTTAGTAGGTTACTATAATACCTCAATATTCGCTTAAAAAATAATAGAAATAAATGTCTTTAAAAAATTCATAGACATTATAACGCTGAAAATTATGGGTAGGTGCTCTTAGGGACGATTCAAATATGACGTCCATTGTTTTTCGGAATTTATAGACCCCCTTTGTCACGCTTTTTCCAATACCTTATACATATACTATCACACTTTCGTGGACCCCCGTATACATGTACATTTTCGTAGACCCACCCTTCCCCAAATGATAGACGTCATTGAATAACCCCTTATAGTGTAATAGCGCTCACATTTTTTTTTTAACAAAATGCGTTATCAGGGAGTGAAATATTTGAATGAATTCTTATGAGGAATCGACGTATGTGGCGATTTCAGAGAACAACATTAATAACATTGCGAATACTGGTGCATGTGATCCAGAATTCGTTATCCCAGGATTCAATACAAACTAGTTTTAACCCAGTATTTTTGTTTATTTTTCCCGTTAAACATGTATTTAATGCACGGATAAAAATCTGATTCCCAAATCATGATTTACAAGTCATGAAATTCATAATTTGGATAGGTCATGATACCAGGACCACAAATCATGGTTCCTGGAGTTGATTATGATTATGATTCCTCATATGCGTAACATTCAGAGTAACAACACTAAAAGGGGTGCATTGCATCATTTTATTCGTTTCAATCTCCTTCATTTCAACATGTTAAAGTGGTAGTGTGGTATGAGACGGGACTCTCAATCAGAAGGTTCTAGGTTCGAATCTCACCCTAGCTTTTATTTTTTCTATGTTGTCGTTCATAAACGGTTGCGCGGCTTATGATTTTGGGCATGTGATTCATGATTCCGAGCAATCCGCAACAAAAGCATAACGCGTGTGTTGCGTTACGGCAATTGGGTCCTAAAGCCCTGTCCCAATTTTAGTGCTAAACGCTTAAGTTTAGGCCAAAAACACATGTTTACTCAATTTTCTAATGTTTTCCGTTAATTTAAGCCCAAAAACATTTTTATTAGATTTTGTCACATCCTTTGGCTTAAACTCAAATTTTGGGTGTATTTTGTTTTCCGTGTCCCTTACGAAATGTCAGATAGGAACAACCCCAGTGGTCGAACTAAAACCCCTGTGGTGTTTTTGTCGACTAAGCGAACGTCAAACATGATCAAAAGTGTCAAGGTTCATTTATGGACCAAATTTTTAA